>NW_028270141.1:67510211-67813242 GCF_037043375.1 Chiloscyllium plagiosum
CAGGGTCGGATTAGAACAAGTCAACATGGATTTAGTAAGGGGAGGTTGTGCCTGACAAACCTGTTGGAGTTCTTTGAAGAGGTGACAAGTAGGTTAGACCGGGGAAACCCAGTGGATGTGGTCTACCTAGACTTCCAAAAGGCCTTTGATAAGGTGCCACACGGGAGGCAGCTGAGCAAGGTGAGGGCCCATGGTGTTCGAGGTGAGCTACTGGTATGGATTGAGGATTGGCTGTCTGACAGAAAGCAGAGAGTTGGGATAAAAGGTTCTTTTTCGGAATGGCTACCGGTAACAAGTGGTGTTCCGCAGGGTTCAGTGTTGGGGCCGCAGCTGTTCACATTATATATTAATGATCTGGATGAAGGGACTGGGGGCATTCTAGCGAAGTTTGCCGATGATACAAAGTTAGGTGGACAGGCAGGTAGTACTGAGGAAGTGGGGAGGCAGCAGAAGGATCTGGACAGTTTGGAGGAGTGGTCCAGGAAATGGTTGATGGAATTCAATGTGAGCAAATGTGAGGTCTTGCACTTTGGGAAAAAGAATAGAAGCATGGATTACTTTCTAAACGGTGAGAAAATTCGTAAAGCCAAAGTACAGAGGGATCTGGGAGTGCTAGTTGAGGATTCTCTAAAGGTAAACATGCAAGTTGAGTCCGTGATTAAGAAAGCGAATGCAATGTTGTCAATTATCTCAAGAGGGTTGGAATATAAAAGCACTGTTGTGCTACTGAGATTTTATAAAGCTCTGGTTAGGCCTCATTTGGAGTACTGTGCCCAGTTTTGGTCCCCACACCTCAGCAAGGACATACTGGCACTGGAGCGTGTCCAGCGGAGATTCACACGGATGATCCCTGGAATGGTAGGTCTAACATATGAGGAACAGCTGAGGATCCTGGGATTGTATTCATTGGAGTTTAGAAGATTAAGGGAAGATCTAATAGAAACTTACAAGATAATACATGGCTTGGAAAGGGTGGACGCTAGGAAATTGTTTCTGTTTGGCGAGGAGACTAGGACCCGTGGACACAGCCTTAGAATTAGAGGGGGTAAATTCAGAACAGAAATGCGGAGACATTTCTTCAGCCAGAGAGTGGTGGGCCTGTGGAATTCATTGCCACAGAGTGCAGTGGAGGCTGGGACGCTAAATGTTTTCAAGGCAGAAATTGATAAATTCTTGATGTCACAAGGAATTAAGGGCTACGGGGAGAATGCGGGTAAGTGGAGTTGAAATGGCCATCAGCCATGATTGAATGGCAGAGTGGACTCGATGGGCCGAATGGCCTTACTTCCGCTCCTATGTCTTATGGTCAATTAGGTTAGGATATCCGCTTGGCATGGATGAGTTGGACCGAAGTGTCTGTTTCTGTGCTGTACATCGCTATGACTCTATAACCCACATCGTTCAGACTCTTATAAGATTCTCTGGTTGACTCTGCCTTTCTGTTCACAGTTGCGGCTAGACCTGTTGTGTTTCTCCGGCACTTCCTGTTTTTTGTCATATTGGTACCCTGAAGCTGAAGACAAAAGTTTACTCCAATTAGCCTAGAGGGAAGAATGGTCTCAAACCCCAAGAACTGTGAGAATCCAACCAGGACATATTTTAAAAATAAAATATACGGCTAAATTTATCCATCTATAGCTAAAATAATGGTACAATGGTGCTTGAAAAACTAAAGAAAAACTGAAGAGTATTGCTTGCTTACAATATAATTGCAAAAGTGATTTAATTTTAATGATAAATTAGGTTTTCCACTGCAAAAGCTTATGGATGATGTATTTTCTCAACTTAATTGGAAGATTGCAGCTAGTGTCTTAGGATTACAAAAACAGCCTCAATTTACAAAATAGACTTTCAAGCAGCTATGTTAAAGGTACATCATCCCCATTAAAATACATGTGCTCACCATTTCTTTTTTATTGGACTTACTTTAACGTGTTTGATTCTTATTGACTTGTGGAATTTTTGAAATTAATTCTGCTTGGTAAAGTGGAACTGATGAGGAAAAGAAAATTATGATATGAAAAGAATGTGAGCAAATCAGACTCAAATCAGTTCACAATCACCTATTATCCCCCCTCTCTCAGGCTGAGATTAATCCCAAATATGTACTGTAACCATTCAACAGTCATTTTACTCCAATTAGTTTATTTCACAATTATTACTCTGCAATGCTCTGAAAACAGTGCTGAGGTGTAATCATAGCTCTTACACCCTTTCCCTACCTAGAGATACTCTTTAAGCAATGAGATAATGAACAGAATATTACCAGAAATTGGCTGCCACTTTTATTTAGTTTTATGAAGAGTTTCTCTTCATGAAATCTTCCTAGTTTTTTGCTGCAATCCTCCAAACTCACCTCATCAACTGGTTACCACAACACCATGGCACCCGGCCATTTGTCTATTGCTAGCTGGATTCTCACTTATTGTCACCGGAAGTACTTACCTTTGCTGGGATATCTCAGGGATCACTGGTGAAGTGACATTTTAAAACGCTATTGTGTAGCCAGTCAAGTGCTGATCTGCACAGTTGAAATGACAGACAAGGCAAAACTAGTGCCGGGCTTTGCGGATAGGGACCTGGGTATCTTGACAGTTGGACTGATGCAGGAGAGGGGCATCCTCTTTCCCCCAGGACTGCCAGAGGATGCTGCATTACCAGACTCTCTCAGCCTGGTTTGAGATTGCCACAGAACCAATGTAGTCTTTCCACATTTGGAGAATAAATCAGCAGTGCCACCAGGAGGTCAATGATCTGCTCTGCTCTGCCAGAGTAAGTGCCATTATCTTCTCTTTGCTACTCAACACTCAATCTATCTCTGCTACTGCATGGAATATCCACTGAGGCTCATGCTCTATCCCTCTCACTATTTTTGCAACATTTTCCTTCATATGCTGTTCCATCCCAGTCCCCCAACCCTTGAGGCCTGTATGGCATCTATGCTGCATTTTTCACTTGCTTCGGCCTCCTCAACATCTTTCCCCTAAATGCAGCGGTACCAACAAACTCATTACAATCAGTCCCTCCTTTTCTCTCATTCCAGTGGCAAATGGGCAATATTAGGACCAAAATAACCAGGCAGGGAATGTGGAATGGGGCTAACGTTTGACTCCTCACCCTCTGCATGGAGACAATTTTAGACTCGCTGGTGAGGACCAGAACTGGTCCTACAGAGATGCAAAAATAGCCACGTACCAACAACCAAGTAAAAAGCTTTGTTCATTGTTAACTTTTACCTCCACTACCACTATCATGCCACAACTTGTCATGGTACATTTTGCTCTGCAGGTACCAGCAAGAGTTCTGCAGCCTCTCTGATTAAATGAACATTCTCTGAGAAAGAGATCCTGATGCCTCAGAGGAAGCATCAGTAAGGTGTCTGCACCCGGCACTAACCCAGCAACACTTTGGTGGATACATTAGCTAGTTTGGAGTCGGGAGCACCTGAGGGAGAGATACCGCCATGTCTCCTCAGCTGATCGAAAGGAAAATGCCCCAGATCACTGGCACTTGGAGGACACCTAAAGTCCAGGTGTCTGCTCAGTCCTCGGCAGAAGAGGATCCCATGGTGTCGACAGTCAAAACTTTTATCAACATGCACATCCAAAGACAAGAGCAGGATTGTCAGGGGAATGGGACAAACTGACTCAAGGCAGCAGGACTGCAGCAGGCCCATTGGCATCCTGCTACCTCAGGCATGTGAGTGTCTGGCTAACTCCATGGGTAAAGTTGGTAGCAGCCATGGACAACCAGGTCCAGCAGGCTGAGTCCGTGGGATATGCAAAAGGACCTGCACAAGAGCTCTTCATTTGTGTGCATGAAGCTGACAGTGACAAAGGACCTTGATCTCACTCTAGATCTCACTACTGATTTTTGGTCCACACAAGGAGACAGGATGGTACTGGTAAGCACCCCTGTGAGTAAGAACAGCATACAGGCCACCCAGAAGTCTCCCCTTAGGATGCTCCAGAGGTGGCTAGGCCCTCCATCTCCACCCTCCGTGCCACCCTCACCCTGTGACCAATGTCTTTGAGCAACCTAGTCAGACAGCCCTGAATGATGAGTGACCAGATCCCTTACTGTTATCTGTACAGGTCCCTGACTGTCTTCCTCTGTAGGAGGTTGTCCTTGAATTCCAGTGCTAGGACCTCCTACCTGAAGGGTGTCTACCTGAACTTAACTTGGGACTATTTTCCTCTGACTTCAGACATAGTTATTTGCTCGAAGCACATACTGCATCATTGGCATGTGAATAGCTGGCACATGGTCCAGTTTTAACAGGCAGGATGTTCATCGGTGACTGATGCCAGCTGACAAACTGTCTAGCTTTATGTAGGCACTGAAAATCAAGTCAACACTGAAGAACTGTGAACATTTAAGGTGAGTCTGTGGGGAAAAAACCACCAGAAGGCAAAGAAAGGCAGGGAGGTTATGGCTTCAAAGTAGACACAAATGGAATGAGGGCAGAAAACACGGGTGAGCAACCCTGACATTCCCCCTAGTCCAGATTATGTGCTCAAAATCTCCTTGTACCAGCATTCCAATGAAAGGGGCCAGTACACCCCAATGTTCAGCATTGAAGTGCAGACAAAGTCCATGGATATTGGGAGCTTGCAGCCAGTGACCATGGAATGTACCTTTAGATGCTTGTGCTGGGTATCAAAGGTAGAGGTCTGAAGAAGCAAGCAATAAACTAGAGCTGCCAGATGCGTGCTCCGACCTTCATGTCAGGAAATGTTGACATATAATTTCTAAGTGGTGGGCAGTGAATATGAACCTACATATTAAAGAAGTTATAATGAGGCTGAAAATCCATGAGTGATAACCCAGGCTAATAGACCTCTTGCCACTCAGTCACAAAAATCTTGTCTCAATATTCAGAACTTGGTTAGAAAATTATTGTTAAAGTTGAGAACGTCCTCATTTGACATATTTTCCAAGTTTCTCACCACAGCCAACATTGCTCAGAGCCTGGAAAAATTCTGCTCTCAAGGGTTTGTAAAGCTATGAAAATCAAGCTTAGAGAACTAGAGGAACAGAGCAGCAGCTATTTATATTCACTTGTATTACTTTGGCATAAACTTGGCTCAGTGTGAGTTTTTTATTTGGATTAGGTTTTATGTATTGCCAAATAAAAGTAGTTTTAGCTATGGGGAAAGATGGGATATACCTGGACTGGTTCTTTAGGAATGTGGGGGATGAGGTTAGATTTAATTAAGATGCATACTGTATTTTGGGGATCAAAATTAGAGTGGGTAGAAAGGACATATTTCAGATGCCAATTGGAGATAGATTTAATATAATTTGCCAAAGGTTTAGAGAGGAGTTGAGATATAATTTTCTTCATCAGGTGAGTATGTGGGCATGAAACGTTTGCTTGAAAGGGTAGCACAGACAAAATTATTTTTATCATATCTTTCCATGGACACTCAATATCATGACTCAGCAACATGGGAAATAAAGATTTCGTTGGAAGTTGGGAAGTGACTGTGTACTGTTTCCTGTATAGACTATAATCCTGAGGAGAGTGTGCAATGATGTATATCTATGTAGTGTGGGATTATTGGTAGAGTTAAGACATTATGAAATGTCATTGTTTCTATAGATTTTAGTGTTAGTTTCCCACCAAGTAATGTTTGGTCAATGTTGATTTGAGTTTGTTTGCTGCAGTAAAACTCTGAAATGTTGAAATCTGGTATGTTTTGTTCAACAGGATTTCAAAAATAGTTTTAAAATGTATAGGTGGCTATGGGCTTGGCGTGCAGTCCACATAGTCTGGACATTACACCTTCCAAGCCTGAGAGTCTTCATCATTCGTTTCATAGCTACCTATTTACTGTGTACCTGTCATGATTGGAACCCCCAACCACAGAATGGTTTTGGCAGCTAAGTAGCTTATTGCTTGGGGGCTGCCCAGCTTGAGCTAACTAGTCACTGACTGGTAGAATGTGATCATCCTTCTCACTGTCAGAGCCTTCTATGCTAATAGACCAGGACTTGTAGCCTATAGTTTGCTACCTCCTGTACTGAGGAGAAAGTGAGGACTGCAGATGCTGGAGATCAGAGTCAAGAGTGTGTTGCTAGGAAACGAAAGCAAGTCAGGCAGCATCTGAGGAGCAGAAGAATCGATGTTTCGGGCATAAGCCTTTCAGCAGAAATGATGCTATGGGTTGGGGCTGAGAGATAAATGGGAGGGTGTGGGGTTGGGAGGAAGGTAGCTGAGAAAGTGATAGGTGGATGAAGGTGAGGGAGAAGGTGATAGGTCAGAGGGGGGAGCGATGGACAGATCTGGAGGGCGGTGCCGAGTTGGAGGCTTGGGACTGGGATATTGTGGGGGAGGGGAAATGAGGAAGCTGTTGAAATCCACATTTATACTGTGTGGTTGCAGGGTCCCAACGTGGAATATGAGGCGCTCTTCCTCCAGGCGTCAGTTTGGTCATGGAGGCGGCCCAGGACCTGCATGTCCTTGACAGAGTGGGAGGGGAAGTGAAGTGTTCAGCCATGGGGCAGTGGGGTTGGTGGATGTGGGTGTCCCAGAGGTGTTCTCTGAAATGATCCGCAAGAAGACGTCCTGTCTCCCCAATGTAGAGGAGACCAGACCGGATACAACGGATTCAGTCGATGAAATTGGTGGAGGTACAGGTAAATTTCTGACAGATGTAAAAGGTTCGCTTGGGGCCTTGGAAGAGTGAGGGGAATGGTGTGGGCGCAGATTTTGCACTTCCTGCAGTGGCAGGGAAAGGTGCCAGGAGTGATTTGTGGGCTGTGGGGGGAGGCGTGGACCTGACAAGGAAGTTGTGGAGGGAATGGTCTTTTTGGAATGCTGATAAGGGTGGGGAGGGAAACATATGTTTGATGGTGAGGTCCGTTTGAAGGTGGCAGAAGTGGCAGAGGATGATGGCTTGTGTGCGGAGGTTGGTGGAGTGGAAGCTGAGGACCAGGGTGTGTACTGTCCTTGTTGCGTTGGGAAGGTGGGGTTCAAGGGCGGTGGTGCGTGAAGTGGAGAAGAGGTGCTGGAGGGCATTGTCAATCACGTGGGAAGGGAAGTTGCAATTGTGGAAGAAGGAAGCCATCTGGGACTCTCTGAGGTGGAATTGGTCATCATGGGAACAGATACAGTGGAGACAGAGGAATTGAAAATAAGGGATGGCGTTTTTACAGGAGTTGGATGTTGAGGAAGTATAGTCTAGGTAGCTGTGGGAGTTGGTGGGCTTGTAGTAGATGTCTGTGGTTAGGTGATCACCAGCGACGGTGATGGAGAGGTCCAGGAAGGGGAGGGAGGTGTCGGAGATGGTTCACGTGAATTTGAGTTCAGGGTGGAATGTGTTGGTAAAGTTGACGAACTGTTCAACCTCATTGTGGGCGCATGAGGCAGCGCTGATACAGTCATCAATGTAACGGAGGAACAGGTGGGTGGTGGTGCTGGTGTAACTGTGGAAGATGGACTATTCCACATATCCAACAAACAGGCAGGCATAGCTGGGTTCCATGCAGGTGCCCACGGCTACCTGTTTGGTTTGGAGGAAGTGGGAGGATTGGAAGGAGAAGTTGTTGAGGGTGAGGACCAGTTCAGCCAGGCGGATGAGTGTGTCAGTGGAAGGGTACTGGGATGATGTGAGAGGAAGAAACGGTGGGTTTGGAGACCTTTGTCATGGCATATCGATGTGTACATGGACTGGACGTCCATGGTGCAGGTGAGGTGTTAAGGGCCGGGGAAACGAAAATCTTGGAGGAGGTGAAGAGCATGGGTGGTGTCACGAACGTAGGTGGAGAGTTACTGGACTAAAGGGAATAGGACAATGTCGAGGTAGGAAGAAATGAGTTTGGTGTGACAGGCGCAGGCTGAGACAGAGTCGACCAGGGCAGTCAGGTTTGTGAATCTTCGGTAGGAAGTAGAATCAGGCAGTGCGGGGTTCACGGACAATGAAGTTGGAGGCTGTGGATGGGAGATCCCAAGAGATGATGAGTTTGTGCATGGTCTGGGAGATGATGATTTGGTGATGGGAGGTGAGGTCATGATCAAGGGGGCAGTAGTCCGCCCATTGCTAAGGTGAACTGACCTCTCCATTTGTTTTAATCAGTCATAAGGTGTGCTTTTCATTTTTATTTTGGCTGTATACCATGGGCATGATTTGGAGACACAGACTTGTCCTACGTATGCAACTCCCTCTTAAACCAACTGCCTGACTCTGGAGGAGGGGTGAGAACTCCCACACCTGGAGTCTCCTCAGTTGTAGGAGTTTCCAGGAGCTGCTTGTTTAAATTGATAACCGATCACATATCGGATTCCACTCTATTCCCTTTGATTCTTCTGAGCTGGAGCCACAGGCAGACCATTAGCAACAGCCTGGCTGGTGGACTCCAGGATCACTATTGATTACTAACCTGATGTATCTCTGGCTCTAAAATTCCTCCAAGGTCCATTGCACTTTAGGGATGTATTGTGAAAGTAGATTTACAAGAGACTTAGTAATGTCAAGATTTTTAACATCAGAAGAGACTCTCTAAAAATCATGAGATTTGGGCATTGTTGGCTCAGCCAGCATTTATTAGAGGAAGTGATGATGAGCTTATTGAACCACTGTCGACCAGGTGAGGTAGCTACACATGCAATGCTGTTAGGTAGTGATTTCCAGGATTTTGATCCAGCAACAGTGAAATAATAACAATTTAGCTCCATTCTCAGCATAGTGTGTGGCTAAAGGCACCTTGCAGATGGTAGTGTTCCCATGCATCTCCTGTCCTTATCTTGCTAGATGTAGTGACGATGGGTTTATATGTGCTGCTAAAGGTGTCTTGATAAGCTGCTGCAGTGCATCTATTAGGTGGTACACGCTGCTGCCACTGTGCTCCAGCGGTGGATGGAGTGAATGTTGAAGGTGATGGATGTGGTGTCAATCAAGCAGGCTGCTTTGTCTTTGATGGTGTCGAACTTTTTGAGTATTGCTGGAGCTGCACTCAGAAAAATATACTATTACACCCCTGATATGTAGATAATGGAAAGGCTTTGACCAATCTGGAGACAAGTTACTCACTACAGAATTCCCAGTCTTTGACCTGCTATTGTCAACGCAATAGATAAATAGCTGGTCCTGTTCAGTTTCTGGTCAATATAATGTTGATAGCTGGAATTGTAGCTATGTTATTACTTTGAAGATTAAGAGGAGATAATTAAATTCTCCCTTGTTGGAGATAGTTGTTGCTTGACACTTGTATGGTGCAAATGCTACTTGCCACTTGTCAGCCCAAGCCTAAATGTTGTGTAGACATTACAGCACTTGGAAGTAGACTGTTTCAATATCAGAGGGGTCATGAATATTGTGCAATCATCAGTAAACATCTTCACTTCTGACCTCATGTTGGAGGGAAGGTCTTTGTTGAATCAGCTAAAGGTCAGTGGGCTTCAGATCCTAATCTGAGGAACTTCTGCAGTAGCGTTCTGAGATTGAGATCATTGGTCTCCCAACAACCACCACTAAAATCACTTGCGCTAAGTATGACTAATATTTGGAAGACTTCCCCTGGATTACCTTTAACTTCAATTTTTCCAAAAATGCTTGATCAAAAAATGTTTTAATCAAAGGCAATTACTTTCACCTCAAAGTCGGTGTGGACTTGTTGGGTTGAATGGCCTGTTTTTACACTAAGGATTCTATTCTATCTCTTCCGTTGACTTCTTTTCGCCATGTCTGGAACAAGATTATCATCAAGTGACCATAGTGAGATCCTGTAGGCATTGCAGTGAGTGGGTGGTTTAATGTTGCTTGACTGCACTTTTAATAACACTTTCCATTGCTTTGTTCATGATTGAGAGTAAACTGATAGGAAGGTTATTTACTGAATTATAGTCATCTTGCTTTTTGTTGACAAGCTATACTCTCACATTACTGGGTAAATGCCAGTGTTGTAGCTATACTGGAATAACTTTGCTAGTGATATGGCTAATTCTAGAACACAAGTCTTTTGTACTACTGTCAGGATGCTATAAAGGCCCAAATCATTGGCTTTATCCAGTTCCCACTGCCATTTCTTGATATTTTGTGAAGTGATTTGAATTGGCTGAAGACTGGCAACGAAGATGCTGGGAATCTTAGGATGAGGCAGTGATGGATCATCTATTTAACACTTCTGGCTGAAGATGGTTGCCAATAGTTCAGCTTTGTTTTTTGTTTAGGTGGACTGGACTCCTTCATTGTTGAAGATGGGAATATTTGAGGTGCCTTCTCTTTCAGTTCGTTGTTCAACAGTCCACCACCATGTACAACTGTATAGGACAGCATTATAGAGCTTTTATCTGATCTTGAGATTGCTTTGACATTTTGGGATCACTCAGCTTTATCTAACACATTGTTTCTTTATTTCTAATGCATGCAGAACTGTGTTGTAGCTTCACCAGATTCATATTTTATTTTTACAAATGCGTGGTGCTACACTTGATATGCCTTCCTGTGCTCCTCATTGAACTGGAGTTAACTCTCCAGCTTGATGGTAATGGAAATGGCTCCAACTCTAAAATTATTGAACTCAATATTGAGTCCTGAAGGCTATTCCTCCTCATGGAAGAGCATTGCATTTTCCAACTGGGGACTTTGCAGCCCTCAGGACTCAAAACTGACTTCAATAATGTTTGAGCCTGAACACCTCCCTCCATTCTTTGTTACCACCCCCATACCTGAGGTCCTGTCATGACACGGGTTTGCTTTCAATACAACCAATCCATTTTCATCCTCTTATAGTCCTCACTATTACATTTTCTTTGTCCTTGGTGTACTATCAACAATCCTTATCTGTCTAACATTTGTGGGCGGCACGGTGGCATAGTGGTTAGCACTGCTGCCTCACAGCGCCTGAGAGCCGGGTTCAATTGCCGCCTCAGGCGACTGACTGTGTGGAGTTTGCATGTTCTCCCCGTGTCTGCGTGGGTTTCCTCCGGGTGCTCCGGTTTCCTCCCACAGTCCAAAGATGTGCAGGTCAGGTGAATTGGCTATGCTAAATTGCCCGTAGTGTTAGGTAAGGGGTAAATGTAGGGGTATGGGTGGGTTGCGCTTCGGCGGGTCGGTGTGGACTTGTTGGGCCGAAGGGCCTGTTTCCACACTGTAATGTAATGTAATCTAATCTAATCTAATGTAATCTAATCTAATCCTTTCTCTTTCTGGGCTCTACTTCCACCTCTTTGTTCACTCATTCTCCCACCCTCCCATCATCAAGATAAATACCACATTTGAGATCAGTTCTGAAAGGCCACTGGACTTGAAATGTTAACTCTGCTTTCTCCCCACAGATGTTGAGCTTTCCAGTAATTTCTGTTGTTTCTGTTACAAAATTTGACCAGAATTTTTTGCTGATACATTTACAAACAAGAATATCATTAATATCAATTGCCTTTTATTCAGAAACTCTGGTTATTGCTGTTTTTTTTAAACATGTTAGTATGTTGTCAATTATTTTGTCTAATTTCATCTCGAATATAATAGGCAATTTTATGGAGTAAATCTAGTACCCATAAAACAGAAATCTAGTCAATATTCTGCTTGATTTGTGCAATATGTTCTCAGATGTTTATTGATTCTTGTTCATTTTTGGATGCACTCCATATGCATAGGACAGTACATTTCTAGTACAACACAGCCAATGTTCAGCCTTAATATGCTTAAGTGGTCAAAACAACTTTCAAGAGAACAATACGACAGCTTTTCATATTCTTAGCAAATGTGCTTTACTTAGTTACAAATTGGAGATACCAAACAAAATGCAATTTAAAACAGTTATGCAACTTAATGAAGTAATTAAAAAGATACACTTATATAGATCTGTAAATTATGCATTTATTTCAGTCTTTATAACTCATTTACGATTTGCTGCACTGCATGACTTGGCACCAGGTGAAATCAATGCATTTACCAAATAAATTTGTTCAGTCCCTGTAAAATCTCAAGGCAACAGTCTGCAGCTATTCAGTGCTGGCCAAATGTTGTATGGTATTGTAATTAACTAATTATATTCATTACTTCCCACACTTCAATGCAAATACCTATTCAGCCAAACCAAACTCATTATAATATAAAACATTCACTCAATATAGTAAAAGTTATCCTGGATCCCACAGAAATCTTATCAATTTATCCTTGACTAATATATTTGATAATTTCAATAGTGTTTTTCTATCTTTTGATTAATTATTTTGCTGCTTCAGATGTAGAGATTTTGACCTTAAACAATTTTGAGTTGGTGTTGTGAAAACTGGAAAAATGCAAATGCATCAATCAGCGTACTGCCAGGTTTAACTCAAGTGTTTTAACTACTTACAGAAAATTCCTTCGGAAAGGTGGATTACTTATTAATATATACTAATCACTCAATTGGACTAAAGTTACATTGCACCTTTAATTGTAATGTTTCATCCATTGGGTTTCCAGAGTTAACTGACACTCACCAGTGAAAATAAGGCAGTTGAGGACGCTACTTGAATCTCAGAAATATTGCAATACTCACTCAATATTCTTATTTGATTTCTTGCTGGTTAATGGGAAAGGATTGGTTCATAGTACTTTAGCTGAGAATTCACTTTATATGCTTTGCAATTTTCCGAATCATACCACGCTGAAATGATTTTCTTCAATAATCTTGAATGAGGACAAGAATACTCAGAAACAATGGTAGTAGCAGCCTGCTCTTGAATGACCTGTCACCACAATGCAGAGTGAAGGTGCAGAGAGGGAAACAGATCACAGACAATGTTACAGACATGGGGCCCACAGACAGACTAAAATTTATTGACCTATCTGAACTGGAATGTCTCAGGAGACTTAGGTTGGAGGTGACATGCAACATCTGCTGCCTACTAAAAGAAGATTTGCTCACATCTGGACATAGATGTTTTGCTTTCATGACAATTGTCAAAGTCAGTGCCACTTGTAATTAGTTCACCTCTTGTCCCTTCCAGGGTTAAGTAAATTCTGCAAGATAAATTGTTGTAAATATTTGAAAATCAACACTCGCATTGTTCCTCACAAGTATGAGACAAAAAGCTTTGGCAACATGTTTCTTTATCAGAGATGCGCACAAAAAAATGATACAGTTCTGCATAAGGTTCCCAGAGAGATGCATGACACTTTTGACCTACAACTGTCTAACCTGTCTGGTCAGCTGTTTAGGTCATTACAGTTCCTCCTTTACCTAATCCAGAAGTATGACCTGTTGTGTTATCACATTTGTAATGATGTTTTGTTTTATGAGCTCAACATGTAAATGAGTCAAGTACCCTATAGTATCACATGACCACAGGCTCTGCATTGTAGCACTCCAAAAACAACCTTTCACTTTATTTCAATGAATATATTTCTGTACTGGTTATAATTAGTTTAGCTGTGAATAAACCCACCAGACATCTTCAAGTAAATGGACCTGTGTTACAATTAGATAATGCAAGATTATTGTTACATGGGTCCTTGCTCCTGTTGCTGACCTCCTGTCACATCCAAGCACACTTTCTTGATGCTAGCAGCATGTTTCTTTATCCTGTAACTATGGGAGAGTTCCCTCTCCAGCCATCCTCTGACCCCAATGGCAAAACAAGTAAGCATTATTGAAACACATCAGTCTTTGGTTACCTGGAGTCTTTTGCAATTCTTCATCTCTTTATGCCAAATCCTATCTTCAGGTTAGGCCTTTATATATTGAAGTTGAATGTAGATCCTTGTTTGTCACAATGTACCCAGATCCATGAGTAATCGTGAGATGGTCTTGCTAAAAGCCACTGACAGGCAGACTGTATTTAATGCCAGGTTTTCCATCCAATATTAGATCCCTTTTGTCTCCAGTGTCAAAGCATTGCCTCATTAATAGCAGGGCCTACATTCCAGATAACTCAATGTTATTGACTGGCTGTTGGTTCAAAAAAACTTAATATTTTTATCCATAATGATAGCTAAAGACAGACTGAAGGGCCAATAGGAAAGTGATTGATCTCCAGCATGTCAAATTCCCTTGCAAATGATCACAGGTCACTTTCTCAGAAAAGAGGTTATGTACATTGAAGATACTGATCAAAGCGTTCCAAGGCACATTCAGAAAAAGTGACCTAAAAAAAATCACTGTTCACGGTCTGCTAGCATTTTCCAATCCACAGCTGTAAAATCCATGCTCCTTAAAGAGAACACTGGAGGCCTTAGAAGAGTAGATAAGCTCTTTTTATGCATACCTTATTGCAGAGCCAGAAGAAACTAGAGTTACATTGAGGTATTGGATGAGCTGGTGTTAGCTGATAAGCAATAGGGCCCAGTTTCCTATGGTCTTCAGGCCTTCAGTTTCAGACACTATGATTTCCAACTGGAGACAAACATCCTGTTGTTATTTTAATCTACATTTAATGATATCCCACAGCTCTAATACATCATGATAAATGAAAGAATTTCATGTGGGCACCATCAATTCAGCACCAGAACCACTGATAGCCACTGCTTAATTATTGTCAAGTCCAAATATATAAATAATCAATACTTAATCAAGTCTGCATCAACATACAAATTATAGAGACAATAGATTTACAATAATGAGATACAGAATGTTCTGGCCATGAACTAATTAATTCAGATTTCTCTGCAGATTTAAGAGACAATGTATACAAGTGTGTATTGTATCAATATATTGTCACTTAAATGATTTGCTGACATCATGAGTAGATTTGACAATTTTCGCTCTTCATGTGCATGGAGATTTGATTATGTGACATTTAAACACAGGATAATCAATCACATGATGTTCAGTCCCTGACGTGTGAACATGTAACATTTAACTGTAATACTGAGGAAGGTTTAAAAAATATGGCTTTATTTTTGCAATCAGCAAAATGAACAATGTTTACATTTGCTTACAGACTTTAGTGGGATTTTGCACAGCAAATTAGATAATTAGGCAGTCAGTTTAGCGTGGCACCCTCTATCAGGGATCTGTGACTTATGTGAACAGAACAAGTAATGCTATGTTTCTTTCCACAATCAGATTGAAAAAACTTGACTAAAGCATATGGAATCTGAATTCATGAGTTCAACTTATAATATTCAATTCAGTGTAAAATATTGACCAGAATACAAAACAAAGGGAGGGTAAGGAATAATAATCAGATTGAGAGTGGGAAATGAAGGAGGCAGGAAGGAAAAGGAGGAAAAATAACATTTTAAAATTTCCAACAACCATGAAAGTTTGGTGGGCTGCGATTCCACCCTTATAAAGGTAAACAGAGAGATTGTTGATGTTAAGACTTTTCACACTGCTAAAATACCATTTACACTTCAATGGAAAGCCTCTAATGTTACTGGTGTGTTTGATGGGTACTCATGACTAAGGCCACAGTTTCATCCTTTTCCATGGATTCAAATGCAAAATTTCTCATCATGGTGCTACACTCCTGAGGATTGTGGAGGAGCAGGATAAATCGGATAGGACTATCCTGATTATCACAGTTATCTGCGCATGAGGTGAAGATCAGAAGATTTACTTTTAATAATGTTGATTTTGAGGCCCTTACCATTGTTCATACAATAATATTTGACCAATAAATCAAGCTAAAAGCAGAATTAATCCTATTCACTGACTTCTAAAGCCCAACACTGAGATCCAAAATTCAAGAACTGTGACTCAGTTCATAGAGAGCAGCAGTAACACTGTCTTTCTCCCAGAATAAATGGCCATTATATAACATAACTCATCTCTCAGGCTGATATAAAGTCTCTTATCCAACTGCTTGTGTTTCACTTTCCAGTGTCACCCAGTTTGCACTTTCCCTCTTTCCTTCTCCCAATTTGAGGTTCTTTAGCCTGGAGACCAACAGAACTCAAACTGTACAAGTTTGTTCCAAGCCATTACAGTCTGGATATGGCAGATGCATGAACTTTGCATCTAGGGACCAATTTTCCCGAGTTCCCATCCTCCCAGCAATTGTTGATCAGCAGGTGAAAGCAGAGTTTACATCACGATTTGGTTTCAGATTTCTAGCATCTGCAGTTCATTTTCGAAAACATTGACATCCTTCTGTACGCAATTTCTCATCAATCTGCTCAGAGATTTACACACGTCTGGAACAGTCCAGATTTGAACCCAAGACTTCTGGCTCAAAGGTAGAGGCACTGTCCCCATCCCACAAGCATTTAACTACATTCATTTGTGATGATCTGCATTTCAAATTAACCAGTCGCCATTTGACACCTAATAGTCATCAATTATTTAATCCCTGCCCTCCCCTTCATTTTTGTGATCACACAGCATTGCCCTTTGATAAGAAGGGCATTGCTTACCACTCAAGTGTTTCCTTTCTGCCTGGTGGTGGAAATTGAATAAAGCTTTATACACCTGTTGTCTTTCAGTGTGTCTCACACCTGCACACACAAAGCATGGATGCTGGGGGAAAGAAATATATATACATATATAATATATATAACCAGGAGATTTAGAGTCTCCTCAGTTTAGGGGGCTAATTGTAAAAAAAAGTAATCAGTTGAAATCACTGAACTGAAACAGAATCACACAGTACTTGAACCACAACAATTGCAACAGTAATTACCTTCAAAGTGGTTTGAAGAATTCCATTTTCATAGAATTAACATTAGCATGGAATGATGGTGAAAGAAACATCTGCAGTATCAAAGTATTCAGCAGACCGTTCCATCAATACCGAAAAGTGATCAAGGAACTTGTGGGAAAATTTTAAGCCAGCAACACAAAGTCTCAAAGAGCTTTGTACACCATTCATAGAATAAACAACAATGCTTCCCTTACATAGCAGGTGATTTTGTCCTGCAGTTTCACAACTTCTCCCACCAACACCACCCATCATTAATCCCACTTCTCCAAATATTAAACCGCTTTACAGTTGTGCCATTCCCAACCCTCGGATTTGCTGCAATTCCCACATGCAGTTTCACGCCCTTTACCTCATGATTTAACCATTCCTTCCCTCGCAGTTTCACAAACCCCCTATCCCCAACAGCCTCGGCATCCTTCCAATTTGCAGCTCCGCCACACTCTAGCCCAGCAGTTTCATCACACTACTTTCCCTTGCAGTTTCACCAAATCGCACCTTCTCCAACAGCTCCTCTTTTCGTTCCTTCACGGTCCGATTTCCTGCTGGGGAAGGGAATTCAGTGAAGAATTAGAAGGGCATACCGATTGTGGTTACCACCCATGTGTTGGGTAGTCGAGGTTTTCTATAAAAGCGCTTTTTTCACAACTTCTTTTTATCTTTAACAATTCTTGTTCCTCCAGGTGTGAACATTGCTTGGGATGCCCTAGCCTTTTTCTAAACCAGTAGCACAGCCTGGATAATGGATAGGACTACACACTAGGCTACGGTGACTCCTGTCAGCAGTCTGCTGAACTCCCCAAAGCTGTTGGTGGCAGGTTGAAGTTGTCCTGGGTTGTATTGCCTGTGGGTTCTGGATCTCTCAGGTACATGAGAACAGTGAAATAGACACAGCCTGTTAGCAAGGGGGTTCCTAGATTTTGACCCAGTGTCACAGAAAGAATGGTGACATTGTTCCAAATCGGGATTGTATGTGTGTTAGAGGAGAACTTGCAGGTGGTGGTCTTCCCCAGCCTCTGCTACCCATGGCCTTCTACGTGGTGGAGATTGTGGTTTTGGAAGAAACTATTCAATTACCTTGGTTGAGGTTGCTAGCTTTCAAATGTCACTCTATATTTTTAAATTTAATTTCATTACTCACATTTCTTCCCCTAGTATTCTCACATCATTTTTCTTACTTGCATTTTTGACTCTATTGTTTCTCCCTACACGACCCCCTTCCCTTGATGAAACAAAGCAATCAAACTTCAAGCGTACTGGACAAACGAATGACAATGAGATGAGGGATGGTTAATACAGAACTAAAGATGTTACATCTAAATGCACGCAGTTAAGGAATAAAGTAAACAAGCTTGTGGCACAAATCAAAAATGGCAGTACGACATGGTGGGCATAATGGAGGGATGGCTCCAAGGGGATCAGAACTGGGAGCTAAATATTCAAGGAAATACATCCTGTCAAAAAGATAGGGAAGTGGGCAGAGGGCTGGGTTTGCCTTATTGGTTAGACATTAAATGAAATCAATAGTAAGAAACAAAGTAGGGTCAGATGGTGTAGGATCTGTGTGGGCAGAATTGAGGAACTGCAAAGATAAAATAAAATCATACTTGGAGTTAGTAATCAGGAGCTGGGACATAAGGTACATCAGGGGATAGAAAAGATGCATAGGAAAGGTAAAGTTCCAGTAATCGGGGGGATTTCAAAATGCAGGTGGACTGGGAAAATCATTTTGGTAGTGGATTGTAAGAAAAGAAATTTGTGGAATGTCTATGAGATGGCTTTTTGGAGCAGCCTATAGTGGAGCCCACCAGGGAAGAGGCAATACTGCATTTAGTCTGCAATGAGGCAGACTTGATAAGGGAGCTTAAGGTGAAGGAGCCCTTAGGAAGCAGTGATCATAATTTGGTTGAATTTACTCTGCAATTTGAGAAGGAGAGAATAGAATCAGAGGTAATGGTATTACAGCTGAATATAGGCAATGACAGAGGCATGAGGGAGGAGATGGGCAGAATTGACCAGGAGAAGAGCCTAGCAGGAAAGACCGTAGAGCAGCAATAGCAGGAGTTTCTGGGAATAATTCAAGAGATACTCATCCCGAGTGAAAAGAAGCATAGTACAAGGAGGATGAGGCAACCATGGCTGACAAGGGAAGTAAGGAACAGCATAAAAGGAAAAAAAACATATAATGTGGTGAAGGGTAGTGGGAAACCAGAGAATTGGGAAGCTCACAAAGACCAACAGGGAGCAACCAAAATGAAATAAGAAGGGAGAAAATTGAAAATGAGGGTAAGCTAGCCAGTAACATAAAGGAAGACTATATGAGTTTCTTTAAATATATAAAGGGCAAAAGAGAAACAAAAATTGACATTGGACAACTGGAAAATGGGCTGGAGAGATAGTAGTGGGGAACAAGGAAATGGCTGAGGAACTAAATCACTACTTTACATCAGTCTTCACAGTGGAAGACACGAGTAATTTCCCAAACATTCAAGAGAGTGAGGGGACAGGGCTGGGTATGGTGGCCATCACCAAGGAGAAGGTGCTCGGAAAAACTGAAAGGTCTGAAAGTGGATAAATCACCTGGACCAGATGGGCTATAACCCAGAGTTCTAAGGGAGATAACTGAAGAGATAGTGGAGATATTAGTGGTGATCTTTCAGGAATTGCTAGAATCAAAGGACTGGAAAATTGTTAACGTGACACCCCTGTTTAAAAAGGGAATAAGGCAAAAGATGGAAAATTACAGGCCAATTAGCCTAATCTCGGTCATGGGTAAGATCCTGGAATCCATTGTGAAGGATGATATTTCTGAATACTTGGAAGTGTATGGTAAAGTAGAGCAAAGTCACCATGTTTTCATCAAAGGGAAGTCCTGACAAATATGCTAAAATTCTTTGATGAAGTAATGAGCAGCTTAGGCCAAGGAGAGCCAATGGATGTCATCTACCTGGACTTCAAGAAGGGCTTTGAGAAGGTGCTGCACAGGAAGCAATTGAGTATCGTAAGAGCCCATGGTGTCAGAGGCAAGGTGCTAGCATGATAGAACATTGGCTGTCTGGCAGAAAGCCGAGAATGGGGATAAAAGGGTCCTTCTTAGAATGGCAGCCGGTGACAAGTGGTGTTCTACAAAGCTCCCTGTTGGTGCCACAACTTTTCACTCTATAGATTAAAGATCTAGATGAAGGAACTGAGGACATTCTGACTAAGTTTGCAGATGATCCAAAGGTAGCTAGAGGGATAAGTAGCATTGAAGAGGCGTGAAGGCTGCAGAAGGATTTGGACAGGTTTGGAGCATTGGAGCATTGGCAGGTGGAGTACAACTTGGGGAAGTGTGAGGTCATGCACCTTGGCAGGAAGAATAGAGGCATGGACTATTTTCTAAATGGGGAGAAATTTCAGAAGTCTGAAGTACAAAGAGACTTGGGAGTTCTAGTCCAGGATTCTCTTAAATTAAACTTGCAGATTGAGTCAGTAATTAGGATGGCAAATGATGCCATTTATTTGGAAGGATTTGAATATGAAAGCAGGGGTGTACGTCTGAGGCTCTATAAGGCTCTGGTCAGATCACATTTGCACAGTTTTGGGCCCATTTGTCAGGTAGGATGTACTGGCCTGGAGCGTGTTCAGAAGAGGTTCAGGAGAATGGTCCCAGGAATGAAAAGGAACGTTTGAGGGCTCTGGGTTTGTACACGATGGAGTTTAGAAGGATGGGGGAGATCTAATTGAAACATATAGAATATAGAATAGAAAACATATAGAAAGAGCAGCAGTTGGGAAGATGTTTCCATTGGTAGGAGAGACTAGGATCCAAGGGCACAGATTTAAAGTAAAAGGAAGATCTTTTAGAATGGAGATAAGGAGAAACTTCTTCAGTGGTGAATCTATGGAATTCATCTCCACAAAAAGCATTGGAGATATTTAAGACTAAGATAGATAGGCTCTTTAGAATCAAAGAGGTCAAGGGTTATGGGGAGAAAATGAGAGAATAAGGTTGAGAAACTTATCAGCCATGATTGAATGGTGGAGCAAACTTAATGGGCTGAATGGCCTAATTTCTGTTCCTATGCATTATATGGTTTTATGGTCTTCTTGTTTTCACCCTGCAATGTGTCATCTTGGCAGATTTAGGACGGGGATCGGATAATGGTCATGGAGTAACATGCCAAATGAACTGGAAGAGTTGAGAGAAAATCCTGGAAAAATCTTTGGAAATATGTTATTTCTCATCATGACATGTAGGATGCTTAATTTGATGCCAGAGCCTGATTACACAAATTTAACAACTGATGATGGATTTCAAGATGGATTTTAAGTCCTTCAATGACACCTGAAGTTGAAAGATCATGATATTAATCGAATGCTTTGGCAATGACAAGGCGCAGTGTCTCTGTGATCCAGACTTGTCAAAAGATACATTCAATTTGGAGTGCTAGCAAATGCAAAATCAATATCCAGATTTCAGTAGACCTCTACCCAAAGGGGTAAGAGTTAGAATCTCAACAGGATTAGTGGTTGCAAATAAACTCTTTAAAGTGTAAGACCATTAAGAATCTAAAATCCTGGTAATAGAGAAAGCACAGTGAATTGAGAAGTCACTACGGATATTAAATACTCATTCTCTCAGTTATTCCCAAGCATAAAGAGGGCATAAGTTGGGGGTGCAAAGAAAGAAAATTAAATTAAATCTGTTCCTGTACCACAGCTATTAATCATACTAAGCTGCTGTAGCAGGCAGGTAATTGTTTTTCAGTCAGTATTGATTGAGCGATAAAATGTTGATGTCTGAACGTCTCATCTAGAAACGTTGTGAACTGTGATTTTTCAAATGAAATAACTATTAAATGAGCTACTTTCTTTAATTGGGCATCAAATAGGATTGTTAAAAAGTTTCTAAGCACATTTCTTCACCAGTGTTTTGACTCTCCACTTCTGTTGATGGGGGACAGTCCATATACACTGATTTCTTCCTGGTAACTTGCCCAAAGACACACTGTTCATGCATGGACCTATGCAGTGTGTACCAACAATTAACAGTTCCAATTTACATTTTTTAGTAATTTCACATAATTAAGTACAGAATCAAATACCAAAAATGTGTGGCGAAACTTTTTCCCTTTATAACATTGTTGGTGTTGGATTTCCTTTCTATCTTCATCAGATAAACTATTGTTAAGCTGTAATTTTACTAAAGAAGTTAGAACAAGCTCCATATCTTCGTTGCTATCTATGTACCATTCATGCTCTAGATGAATGAAATATTACAGGTAAAAATTAGGCCCATACAAGAACTGCAGCTGCTCCTCAGCTCCCTGAATTTAGAGACAGTGTGGAGTTCAAGGTTTGCCTAAAGATTTGTCCTAATATCATTGTATTGTCCCAGTCGAATTTGTGGTCCTTGTCATCTGTGTGCATGGCTACTATTGACAGTTGGTCATGGCATTTAGTGGCTAGCTGGTGTTTGTGGATGTGGATTGCTAGTTGTCTGCCTGTTGTTCTATATAACGTTTCGTGCAGTGTTTGCATGGAATCTTATAAATTACATTCATCTCGCACATGATGGGTATAGGGATTTTTGTTCTGGTGAGTTGTTGGCTTAGTGTGGCTGTTGCATTATGGGCTGTCATGAATCCAAGTGGCCGGAGAAGTCTGGCTGTTAGATCCGAGACATTTTTTATATAAAGTAGCATGGCTAGTGTGTTAGATTGTGGCATGTCCTTGTCGCATTGTTTGTCTGCTAGGCACCTGTGGATGAAGGTCCAGGGGACTGGGACAACACAACAATAATAGGACAAGCTAAACAGAGGACAGCCAGAAATTTCTAGAAGCTTGGCACTTATCCACGGGCTCCGTCTATAGCACATTGACCACTGCAATGAACATCCGGAAGCAGCAGGAATGAAACTAAATAAATTCCAGAAGACACAGTACAGCAGCACTTCACAGGAGGTTCCAAAGCACTGAGGATGTCACCTAGAGAGGGGACAAAACATCTGCAAACCAACTTCCCAGCTCAGCAAACATACCTATGGCAACAGTGAGGAGTTTCAGAGCTTTGATCAATTCTTGAAATTCAATGATATTTTTAAACTTTTTTTTGCAGAGTGTTGTTCAAATTTTTGTACACGGTATTTCACTCATATTGCAATGGCAGACCCTCAGCCCTACAATTTATATTCCACAGAAGCAAATTACTGTGAATGCTGGAGATCTGAAACAGAAACTATGAGAGAAATCCTGACAACATCTGCCGAGAGAGAAACAGAGTTTACATTTCAAGTCCAATATGACTCTTCTTTTATGCTTTGACCCCCCACCCCCATTCAGAACATCTGGCGAAAGTTTGTAATTTCGATGTATGAATTCCTCACATCGAGTGGAGGTGGAGGAGAATCTGGACGAGGAATAGCTGACGAGAGTGACATAGTATTACAGAGATGACATCTCACCAGGTACTACACATTCTTATTAGAAACATGGTTCTATTGAAACTTATTCAATGCTTATGATTGTCTAAGGCCATCATGACACACTTCTGCACATAAAGATATTCAGGCCTGCTTCACTGCCAGACTGACTGAGTTTATTGTAATGAAACTGAACTCTGCCTTCACATTTTTTCTTGGCACTAGATTTTTTGAAAGTGCCAGATATTATCTGTGTGCCATCACTGGAGTCTGCCATTCCTATCTTCTATCTTTCCTTGGGAAATATCCTCTTGTGAGGTGTTGTTATTTGCAAAGTCCTGTGGAGCAAACTCTGCTGGGGCTGCACAAATTTCTAGTTTAATGCAATTCAGATGAGGATGGGAAGTATCACAAGTGAACAAAATGCAAATTGAAGAAATAATCTCAATAACTTCCTCCATCTACTTCCACATATTCGACTGAAGAGAGAAGTTTTAAACAGAAGCTGTACCATTTTGACTTTATGATTTATTCTCAGGATATGGACTGTACTGGCTAATCTGGTATTTATTGATCATCCCAAGGTCATAGTAGAACAACTCCCTGTTAATCACTACCACATTCTACCCAGTCAATTGAAGGAGAAAAAAAAATGGAGTTATTTGTATAAGAGAAACCAATCTGCTTATAGTCATTCTATGCCACCAATGAAGTGAAAAGTTCTATTTATGGTTCATAGAATCATAGAATCCCTATAGTGTGGAAATAGGCCATTTAGCCCATCGAGTGTACACCAACCCTCCAAAAACCATCAGGAAAATCTATCTCGCCTTCACATTCCTGGACACTATGGGTAATTTAGCATGGCCAATCCACCTAACCTGCACATCCTTGGACTATGGGAGGAAACCGGAGCACCTGAAAGAAACCCATACAGACAAGGAGAGGATGTGCAACCTTTGCAATAGGCCACACCTCTGTTATTGGGTAGCAATTTCATCCACACACTAAGGACAGCATTTTCCCATTTGCTGTTGGTGAGTTTCGTGGCATCATTTCTGTCATAGGCCAAGGTGAATAGCCTTGAACAATCTTGAGCTTCTTTCCTTATTAATTATGCAAGTGGGATTTTGCTCATGTCAGTTTGTAAATTGCATAGCAAATTTGATGTATGTGCTCATTATTGCTAGGAATTTTGACCTTCGAAGTCTGTAGTGTCATTTTTAAAGTTCAGTGGACACCTTTTCAAATGCCGCGAGTCAATAACTACCCATTAGACAGAGGTGATCTCCTCTAAAGCCTCAACTCATATGCAGCTTGCTCCATATTTTCTGGTTTAAAAGTGTTCTAGTAGATAGGAAGATAAAGAGAAGGTAAATCCTTTACCATGCTAATCATTTCAAGACTCCCCACCACCAGATCCAGCCAGCCTTGCCAGAGATAGCTGTAGAGATCAAGCTGACACCACTGTGAAAAGATATATCCAGCAGCACAGAAAGAAGATCAAATGATATCCTATGTTCCATGAGATTGTTTTCTGGTATCTCATGCACCCAGGGCTAGTACTCACTCTAACTTTGCCAGTGCAAATGCATATGATGGATTACTACTCAACATTGCATGCATCAAGGCGAAAATGAGTACTACAGATGCTGGAGGTCGGAGTCAAGATTAGAATGCTGCTGGAAAAGCACAACAGGTCAGGCAGCATTCGAGAAGTAGGAAAATCGACGTTTCAGGCAAAAACACTTCATTAGGACATCAAGTCCGCTCAAAGGCTGATATTCTTATATACTTCATCCTCTATAGCTACTAACTCTTCCTGTCCTCTATGCTTCTTACTCACTCACTGGGGACATCTCATTACTTCTTCTGCTCATGGATTGTCACTAACTACTCTTGCATCTTCTGCATCATACTCAATCCTTGTGGCTTGTCTCAATGTAGAAAAAGATGTTTCACATTCAAGGAGGACATATGGTTGGAGTACCCAGACGTCAGGATTCCTATGACAACATGATGGTACAGCAGCCAGGAAGGACTAAGACTGCTTATGTAGTGATAGGGAGCCAAATTTGTAACCCCCATTGTGCTGCACTCCTATTCACTTATCATCAGCACTAACTTATTGTTATTCTGCACAAACCTTTATTTATCATCTCCAAATAATTTGTCTCAGGAACCTCCAGAATGTAGAGGGCACACCCTGAGATCCCTCTGACAGCTTCACCTCTGAACAGGAAGCCACTCGACCCGTTAAGGATGCATTATCAAGGTGTACACCTACATTCTCCACCAACTCAGAGACTTTCACCTTAGAGGGTACTCTCTTTAGGGCACAGTCAGGTGTGCACAAGACCAACATGTCTCTGCAGCTGATCAAGGAAGGAACTCTCAGCTTGTCTCAAAGTCAGAGGACTACAGGTGGTTCTGGGATAACGTGCATTTCGGCAGCGCAATTTGGCTATAATGTCACTGAAGAATAAGGAAACGGTATTTTGGAGAACACTTATTTTCCTTGGCAATAATGCAGTTCCAGCGGTGATCGGTTTATATGCTTCATTCTGAGCATGTGTGATGTCAGCATAGGTCTTGTTGTTGTTCTGTGCATGTGCTGATGTCAGCTGTCAACAGAGCAGCTTTCTATGAGAGGTACTGTATAGAGAGCAACTTTCTTCCATTTTTTAAATGTACTGTGTTAAATTTACTTTTAATTAGTTAATAAATATGATTTCAATCTTCATTCAGGCTAGATTTTTAAGTGATTTTTAAGCGATTGTTAGTTATATGTTTCGCTATCTGCCCCTCACCCCACTTTTCCCATAGGTCCCATTATTTCAATTATGTGATTTTCTATTAAGCAAGGTTTCGCTGGAACATGTTTATGACATTATCGGAGAACTCCCTGTACCAGAGGCCAGCTACCTTCCCAGCCCCAGGTAGATATCATGCTTGCTTTCTTAACTCAACCTCCAGAGATGGGCAGAGGACCATCAGGCAAGTGTGCCAGTGACAGTTGGTAGGCAGGAATAAAAGATGGAGGATTTCATTGCTGTTCTCATCACTGTCGTGGCAGTGCACCCAAGCTCATGGCTGTATCAATAAAGGTGGTGCCTACTTCTTGTGACCCATGGCTGCCAGATACAGCCTCAGTCCTGCTCTCCTTCGCATTAGCCATGAATGCTCAGCATCAATGGGAAGAGGAGAGGGGGGGCAAGCTCTGTCATAGTTATTCTAGATGCCCTATCCTCTCTGGGTGACATATGACATTATCCAAATCAGACATGGCACATTTCTACGATTTTATTCACAAAGATCTTCAGTCTCATTCAACCGCCATTCCAGCTGAGCTTGTCACAATGAAAGTGAGCTCTGCCTTGATTTTTTATGGTGCTAGATTATTTGAAGGTACTGCGGAAGATCTGACATTCCTCCTAAGTGACTGACATTCTTGTGACATTCTGATGTCAGGAGGCATCTACTGGGAAAGCAAGCCACACACAAGAGCCATGGAAGCTTCTTCACAGGAAACTGTTCCTCTACCTACCCTGTGACTACAAGGCCCACAGCAGGTTGCTGGGTGGGCCTGCACCTAGGCAGAAAACTTTCAGCAGGCACCAGGGGATTTCCCTAGTCTTCCAAATTAGCAGAACAAAGTGCAGAGCAGGCTCTCTCCAGCCCATCTGTGAATGGCATCTAGATGTAATAAGAGGACAAAGAAGAAGAGAACATAATGAGAATGCTTTGGCATTCTGCAATATTGTAAAGAACCAAACATTTTTCTTGAAACCAAAAGAGAAAATGCTGGAAAATCCCAGTAGGTCTGGCAGCATCTGTAAGGAGAGAAAAGAGCTGACGTTTCGAGTCTAACTGACCCTTTGTCAAAGCTTGGTATACTTTCACTTGCATTGTTACAATACCTGCTGTAGTGTGATTTTCATAATAATACCTGGTTAAGTCAGGCCCATGTGAGAGATGAGGAGCCTAAAGTACTGCAATTGTCAAGAATTGCTCAGCCTTTGCAAACAAATAGATAGCCTCATATTACCAGGGATCACTGAACCTTAACTTTGAGGACGGCAGCTGAAGCATTTCACGTTAGTACAAACAACACAGAGATGAATGATCATGAAATGTGCCAGGGCCTCCTTTGCACACATTATTTGACACATGCAAACACCTTTTGAGTGTGAGTAAGACAGAAGTGATGAATCCATCCATCTCAATGGGGAAATGCTGATATTATGACTAATGATTATGATGGAGGGAATGTGCTGTTAATGAAGTCCCACCACTCCCGTCTCACCAATTGTTGAAATGTGTTGATTGAATCTCCAAAATGGCCAAATATTTTGTTTCTTTTTGCCTACTATCCACAATAAAAGACACTTTCATTTATCTTCTTTAATGAACATAAAATAATCTGTTTACTGGAATACAAAATTCATTCTTAAAACAAGTGGTAAATACTGGGCAATATCTGGGAAATAATCCAGTATTAGAATTGTATCCCCTAAATCCCAACATTCAAACTAACACAACAGTAGACTTTACAGGATGTTACAATAGAAAAAGGACCAAAGGAAAACAGCTCTTGTTGGCCAAGGGTCTGAAAACAAAGGTTAAAATATTATGAATTCCCATGATCTATTGGGTTTCTTGTTGACAAAGTTGAATTGCTGACAGTTGTAGATAGATGAAAGATCTTCAGATTAATTTCAAGCTTGTTCAAAATCCTTAGAAAGTGGTCACAGTTCAACTTTTCAGGGTTTAAAAGGTAATCATAAATATGGATTTTTGGAAATTCTATCAAGTTTCCATTTCTACTGAGCAAAGAAGAGAGAGAGAGAGACAGATTTGCAGCTTCTGAATATTCCTTCCTTAATGATCATCGAGCTCTGTTAAAAAAATATATTGCATTCCATTAGCACAAAGTGCCCCCAGTCTTTTCTAAAGTCAAATTTCCCAGCAATTAAGAATCACAAATGCTATTACTTTTTTCCCTAAAAACTTTATTTGTCTTTTTCTCCAAATTCATTTACTGTTCTGCAAATAACAGGCCAATCACAGTACACATTAAATTGTTGACCTCATTTTTCAAGCAATAGCAAGGTGAGAAAACTTTTCAATCCAGAAAGTATCTAAATCTTCTAGTTTTCATGTGATCCTTAAATATAAATATTTATTCCCCACCTATGTTTATGTTTTTCAAGGGAGCACAGTGCTATTCGATTCTGGGAGACATTCAATGGACAGCTAACATGTCCAATGTTTCTCATGGCACAAAGTCTGGATAGAAAAACTAGACAAATTATTGCCTCATTCAAGTTAAAGGCTCTTCAAGTCATAAGGATCTTCAAGTATATCAAGGCAATATTACAGTCATGACACAATCTGAAGAATTGAAAGAATATTAATGAGGAAGGGTCAAAAAGAGATTCCTGAGAATTCATCTCAACCTGATGGCTTTCATGAGTTAAAATACACAACACCAGATTATAGTCTAAAAGGTTTATTTAGAAGCAGTAGCTTTTGGAGCCCTGCAAAGGAGCAGTGCTCCAAAAGCTAGTGCTTCCAAATAAACCCTTTGGTATAACCTGGTGTTGTGTGATTTTTAACTTTGTCCACCCCAGTCCAACACTGGCACCTCCAAATCCTGGCTTTCATGACTGACTAGTTTCACATGACTCAGATGCCATAACCTCATGTATGGTTTTAGAGCTACATAATGTTAACCCCATGCAATGTGTAGAACTGAGCAAAAATTCCCAATATTTAAAGGACTGGAAAAAACCATGGACTTCTTCCAATATCTAAAATACTGGACACAACCTTGGGGTTTTCAAGACTTTGAAAGAGTAAAGGAATAGCTGGACTGAATTCTGTGGAAAATACACAAACGCAACTCACAGAATGAAGAGTGCTGTCAGGAACCATTGTTCAGCTTTGGAATTCCAACTTATACCTCATCTCTTAAAGGACAATCAGCCAAAACCACCATACTCCAGCCCACGACAGCTATTATACCTTGGGCTACACAGCACAGGCAGTATGGGGCCAATTTAGATACTGGGATGTTCAAACTCAATCAAAATCCATTCGCAGCCACTTTAATGATCGCCAAACCAATTAACTTCCGGAGGAAACACCAGAAACACAATGAAAAGCACAGGTTTGGCATGTGTGAACAATCCAAGAGCTTTCTGAATGACAGCGACCGGACACAGTCCTATCCCAAACCAAGAGAACTGTCGATGACCGACCACACCAGCAGAAACAAAGGCCAACAGCCTTCAGACCAACAGGCTCTAATGACACCATAAGTCCCCAGGTATATCCTGAGGTGAAAACCGGCCCACAAAACCATCAGAAGTAAAGAAAACCAGGTACTCACTCAATAGTGCCAATACACGTAGTTATCGCATCAGTGGACTCAACACAAACTGAAAAGTCTATGCAGTCTGAAAGCTTTACCCTGGCTCTGGGTATGACAAGCGGGAACAACCAAGTACACTTCAAAATTGTGTTTTCTCAGTGGTGAGCTTTAGTTCCTGAGACCACAAAGTTCTGACCTGGCTGGCAGGGAGGGGAAGGCATGTGGTGGCGGTGCATTGGGACCCCAGAGTAGGAATTCTGATTAAAGACTCTGTAATTAAACTGTTGTTTTCTGTGAGTGTTGGTGGGATAGGTTCTAATGGTGTTAATCTAGTAAATAGTGTGACTTAAGGTACTACAGTTCTCTATTATTAATTGTGTCAATTTCTTTATATATTGCATTTACCTGTTTTTCTTGTATGATATTTGCCTTTGTACCTTAATTAAACGCAGGGATTCTTTTGCCCTGAAACACCTGTTTACTGCCTCCTAATTTTGCATTCCCTAAATAGGTCCAGTGTCCAGAAGCAGGGATCTGGGAGGGATATGAACCACTTAAAAATCAGAAAATTACTGATTGCAAACTGGAACCCTACAAATGTAAATACACTTTCTCATTGTTGCTTTATTCCTGAATAGGGATGTGAGGCAAGTTATGCATATCTATAAAAATATTGGTTCACCTAAACGTATAATTCATATAATAACATAGATAATGTAACATTTGATGCACAGTATAAAAGATGAAGAACAGCAAACCAACAAGTTCAACATGTCCTTTCCATTACACAGGGGGCTGCTTATCAAATTACCAACTTAAAAGTATGAACAATTAAACAAAGTCAGAACCCATTTGAGTTATCCTGGAAGTGGATAGCAATAAGATTGCCTCTGACCTCTCAATCTGTCTGAAATATTGCTCTGTCCTCCTCTTGTAGACAGAATCTCTGGTTAATTTTATGGTCCTAACCCTGAGCTTCAAGCTTGAAGAATAACTCTCACTCATGGTTTTGTTTGCTTTCAGGACAGCACCCCCCCACCCCCATCCAGCCCCATTATTGGCTCAAGTTGAGGAGGGCATGGATGCTATGAACCTCCACTGGAGCCATTCAGGAGTCCTGTGTTCTGTTGCACTATGGTTCTGTTGGAAGCACGAACAATATTGTATCTTTATTCTGCATCAATCTGTGGATTTCTTAAAGTTTCATATGCCATGTTTAAACGGTATCCCTTGTTGCCCAGCAACCATCTTTAAATCACCCAAAACTTTGCAAAGAGGCACAAACCTGTGATTACTCCACCATGTATGATTCATGGCAGGATAGCTAGCGCAGAGCTCGAAATGTGGCTTTCATGATCATAACTTAAGAAATTGGCACCATTTCCTGGTTATTGCGATTTCATTTTTGAGGTGAAATAATGGCTTGGACTTTCTGATGGCCTGGCATTGATTATTCTGGTGTAAATGTGAGTTGAGCATGGGGACCGTGCAGCATCTCTAGTATGTCAAACTCCAAAGGAATTGCCCACAAAACTGAAGAATCTGCTAAGCTGATACCATGCAAACATTTTCTACCCCTGGCTATAAATCCCTAACACTGCACTTTGCTGAGGGTCAAGGTGTAATACTGCAAGGCCTAACCAAGCATCCACAAAAGAGAAGGTTTATTAAATGTACTAACTATTGAAATCACATTGTTTGAGAACCAAATGTTTAATATCACATTGTTTGCAAAATTTTACATTAAACATAAACAATTTACATCACTTTGTGTGCTGAACAAATTGTTTTTCCAGCCATCGCTACATGTGCCATTAATATTCTCCTCCTCTCCCCCTCACTGTGATGCACTGAGCTCCCCTATTGCACATATGGGGTGGAAGGGATCTGCTCCATTATAGAATGTTGGAGGTTTCGTCAGCTGACCCTGGAGATATTTGTGACTGGATGGACCAGATATACCAAGGGTCTATTTGCCAGAGACAAGAATCCTTGCAGGAAGCAATGTATGAGGAAGTGTGGAACTTTATTGCTGGAACAGCACAGCTGGTCAGGCAGCATCCAGGGAACAGGAGATTCGACGTTTCGGGCACAGGCCCTTCTTCATTCCTGAAGAAGGGCCTGTGCCCGAAACGTCGAATCTCCTGTTCCCTGGATGCTGCCTGACCAGCTGTGCTGTTCCAGCAATAAAGTTTCAACTTTGATCTCCAGCATCTGCAGACCTCACTTTCTCCATGAGGAAGTGTGGTTCAGGTAACTGTGAGAGTCAGAGGACTTGTAATGGATATTTTTGGACAGCCTATCCTGGGGGATTGTTATTCAACTGTGACCTTCACAGTACTCTAACATGTGAACCCAAGCTGGTACATATGAGATTGTTCAGATCCACTAGCATACAACTGTAGAGTTGAAGCTGCCTTTTTAACCTCTGTCCTTGTATGCTATTCAAAGGAAAAGCACAATATGCAGGATGTGGCTTGCTGTTGAGCAAAAAATCATAATCCCCTTGTTACCTTTGCACTCATAAGAGATCAAAGTCCAGTGTGTTTTGATTTGCTTCTTCACCCTTTGAAAGGCTGTTATTTGATATTCCTTTAGCAGCTGTAGATGTGACACTCCTATTTCTCTCAGCATCTACTCAAGTTAGGTCTGCATCTACTTTTGGCTGTACCAGCCCTTTTCAAAGAATCACATTTTGGAATTACTGGACAAGCTAAAAATATCCTCAGCTCTTCAGAGTTCTGACCTGTCATTATGACAGAAATAGTAGGCCTTTTTCTAAATTATTAGAAAATATGGTACATACTGATACTGCTAATGAAGTTTTGAATTTTTGTTCATAGACTAATTTTCATCTAAGCAAGTGGGAAAAAATAGTAATGAGTAGGGGCAAGGTATCCTGAGGGATCAGTGATATTGCAGAAGTCTTTATAACCCTTAGATTACACAGTCATTGGATTCAGCAGAGGTCAGGAAACTATGAATTAAAAAAAATTAAAATAAGCAGGAAAAATCAAAATAACCCTTGCAAAAGCCTGTGATGAAGATAAAGTAAAACAGAACTTATTTGACATTTAAAGCCTGAAAAACTAGAGCAATAATACTAGCAGTTGAGTACAGAACACATTCACACAAAATTCCTGACTGGTGTTCGAACATAGTGAACATAATGAATCTCCTGCCAGAGCATACTTGTTCCTTTTTAACTACTGTTTTGTTGTTTTTATTTTTATGATTCTACGATTCTCATTCTCTTTTTCTCGCTGATTCTCTTTTACGTTTTGTTTTCCCTTTTTACCTACACATCAGAAGAGGAGGCAGCAAGGTGATATTTTGAGACCCAGCAATAGGGACCCTTCGGCTTCAGTGTTGGGTAAGATTCTAGAGAGAATTATTCAGGGTAGAAGTTACACGTGAAAAAAATAGCCTGATTAGATAGGGTCAGCATGGATTTCTAAAGGGAAAATTAAGTTTAACAAACTTGCTGGAGTGTTTTTAAACAGGTAATAGAAAAGCTCAAAGAGGATAATGTTGTGGACTTTCAGAAGGCATTTGATACAATGTTACACAACAGATGTGATAAAATTTATATCCATGGAATGAAAGGGTCAATAACAACATGGATACAAAATTGACTGAATGATAGGAAACAGAGAGTAATGGTCAATGGGCATATTTATTCAGAGGAAGGCTTTTAGTGGAGTTCCCTAGAGATTGGTATTTGCACCCTGCTTTTCTTGATATTATTAAGAATAATTGAGAGCTCAATGTGCAGGAACAATTTCAAAGTTTGCAGATGACACAAAGCTTAGAAGAATTGTAAACTATGAGGAGGACAGTGCAGAACTCCAGAAGGACATCAACAAGTTGGTGAACTGCGTAACGGATAGGTGGCAGATGAGTTTCAATTAAGAGAAATCTGAGATAGAAAGAACATTGAAAGTTAGTATGAAATAGGAGTACAATTCTAAGGAGGTGCTGATCAGATGGACATGGGTGTATATGTGCACAGATCATTGAAAGTGGCATGACAAATAGACTCAGCAGTCAGTGAAGCTTACAGTATCTTCTGCTTTATTATTGGGGGCATAGAGTAAAAGAGTAAGGTGTTGAACTTGTATCAGACACTTGTTAGATTTCAGCTGGAGCACTGTATACAGTTCACATTATTGGGAGAATATGAACACATTGGAGAGAGTGCAGAAGCAGTTTACAAGATTGGTTCTATGGATGAGGAACTTCCGTTATCAAGCTAGATTGAAGGTGTTGGCGCTGTTACTTGGAGAGAAGAAAGCTAAATTGCTCATAGTGTTCAAGGATGTGTAGGTTAGGGCATTAGGCAAATATAGGGTAGGGGAATGGGTCTGGGTGGGACCCTTTTCAGAGGGTCAGTATGGACTTGTTGGGCTGAAGGGCCTGTTTCCACACTATAGTGATTCTAACTGCAAGAGATTTAACAGAGGTTTTAAAAACCAGGAGTGGGCTGGATAGTGTAGATACAGAAAAACTATTCCCACTTACAAAAGGATCATTAGCAAGATTTAAAGTGATTTCAACACATATAGGCCCCTAGAATCTCCTCTTAGAACAAATCAGAGGTACCTGTACCCCACGTCCTCCCCCAACTCTGCCAGTGAACCTCAAGCCTGTGGAAGTTTAAGCAGAGAAGGGTGAGCCTGTGTCTGGCCAGGACACTCTCAACATGTCTGGCATCTAGCTGCAGTGACCCTGCGGTGTTAACTATCAAAAACTTCAAGGCCGACAGGTTCCAGTATAGGACAGGATTCCTCCACTCAGCAGCAGACCCCGGAACCACACCTTGATGAAATGTGAGGGAAATGGAAAAGAAAACCTTCTGACAGAAACACCTCATAAATTGCACATTTATAAAGATATTTTTATTGGATGGTAGAATAGTATCCCTCAGTGTGGAAGCAAACTATTTGGTCCATCGAGTTCACACAGACCTTCTGAAGAACATTCCATCGCAACCTACCTTATAACCCTGCATTTCCCATGGCTTATCCACTTAAGCTACACAACCCTGGACACATGGGCAATTCTTAGCATGGTCAACCCACTCAACCTGAAGATCTTTGGAATAGTCATAGCTCAAACAGGATTATTGTCAGACACGAGATGAGGAATGAGCTTTTCTGGAGAAGACAGCTGGTCGCCGCACCTGACCAACAGGGAGATGTCCCTCAGAACATTGAGCCGGTCCAGATGGGACCAGTGGTGTCGACTGAGTCATGTGTTTCTGAGCCAGGATTGGCCATACCCAAGGAGGAGATGACAGCGCCACAAGGCAACAACAGCTAATCACAGAGGTGTATATCTGCAGAACAACACGAGCCTCCAGAAGCCAGGACACTGCACCAGGAAAAGTTTCTGAGACAAGGAGACAGTTTTCTAGGAATCACCATCCTTCTGAGAGACTGACCAAGCCATTGTAAACAGTAGCATAGACTTCTTCTGCCGTGTTAATTTTGTATATATTCCGAATGATGTATAAATGTTAGCTGCAGTGCTCATGTAACAGTTATAATTATATATATGGAAGTAAAGGGGAAGGGTTGTTATACAGGATGTTGAGTGTGTATTGGCCCTTTAAGTGAGTGGGTCATGTGACCCAGAAGAAGTAGTTAGAGGTGCAGTCTAGGACTGACTGTAGAGCTGAATTGATGCGCAATAAAGTATTCCCTGTTCAGGTTTACCCTCCATCTACCTCGTGTTCTATTTCTGGTTCTAATGAACTACAAACAGAATAGATGGGTTCACAGAACTGTCTGCCCTGCCCTGGGACCAGTCTATGTATGCCATGAGTAGTGGTTCTTTTTTGATGTTCAACAATAAGTGATATTCCTTTCCAGTCAGGATTCCCGAGTTATCACACTAGATAAATACATGAGGGTGAAAGGGATACAGCAATGTGAAGATGAAGTTAGATGAATTTTGGTTTGAAGGACTCAAATGCAGTTTAAACATTGATCTGTTGAAGTGAATGATATATTTCTATGCTATATGCAGTACTTTCAAATAATTCATTGAACGATGGAGAAAACCACTAAAATAATTATCATCAAAAGTAAATATGAATATTCCTGCACACAACAAAAACAAAAAAGATGAAATATATGAGATATTATTGTATGACCAAATCCCATTTTGCTTTTTTAAAAAGAATAGTACATCAATAAACATCACCATTCATTTAAAATTTACCACAGTTCTTTCATAAGTTATTTATGCACCAGTTTACTATTATTCTAAATAAACCAATCTGGTGAAATGAATATGATCAGTAGTATTGTAACAGTGTACTCATTACCAATTTAAGCAGAAGCCAGTATTATCCTGAATTAACACGCTCGAAGAATAGGAACCAGGTGTATAGCTAAAGTATTACTGCGTCAATTACAGAGCCCATAACGGGTCATTTTCATAGCACAATTATTAGCTACAATTTAAAGAAAATAAAATACATTCATTAGTCATTAAATACTTTATTATGAAAGCTCTGCAGTAATCTTGCTTTGAGTGCAAACTAAATCCATTGAGTTTTCTTTATTTGAACAATTGACCCACAATTCATTTTTATGGCTTTGTGATTTTACTACATTGTTATACATGACTACACTTAAGTGTAAGGTATGCTGCACTTAGGTCTGTTGTTGTATTTTTATTTGTGAGGTTTGGACAAATAAAGAATAGCAAATAGGGTCCAAGGAAGACAATTACAATGTGATCATGGGCTTTAATGGAATGACTACAATCCACAAATTATAACATTTGATGATATCTACCCTTATTATAAGTCATTCTTAAAGCAAGCAATCAATCTATATAATTAAAAGTTTTGTTTCCACTATACATATTCCTCAGGCTAAAGTCTTGTCAGAGAATATCAGATAGGTACTGTAGGACATGGAAAATATGATGGACATAAAGTTTATTGATTGAAGCAATTGTCTCTTTCACAATGAAGAATAAATCAAAAAGAACCCTGGTTAAATGAAACTTTCAGAAAGGTTGATTCTTAACGAAGGCAACATTAGCAACAATAAAGAAATCACAATTTTAGAAGTATTATCTATGGCCTTGAAATTCTAATGTTCATCCCACTTCACTGCCATTGCCTCAAACTGCAGAACGGAAGTGTCAAAATGCTTTGTCACGAATGGCCATGTTAGTTCCCTGCTCACTCCAAAGTACATCCTAATAAAGTAAGTTCTTACCTCTTACAAAGTTTGGTCAGGCACAAGTACTTTCTGTAGTTCAGTTGCATCAGCTTCATTGGATTCACAAGTTGAATCGCATTTTCCAATATCTGCATACCTGATTCCATTATCCAGTGAATGATACAATGCATACAAACTGACACCTTAGTATAGACTTTATGAATCACTGCCCTACAGGTAACTGTGAAATATAGGAGCTTTAATCAAAGCAATGCATCTATAGCACTTATAACATTCCATAACTATTGTACTGGTGGCCATTTGAGGAACTGTCTGATTTTGCTCAGACTTTGACATAACATTTTAATTATTTTCTGGGCAAACCCAACAGATAAGATGCTAAGGCCTTTGTAGTTCAATACAAATCTTATTTTTGTGAATTCAAAAGGAGCAGAATTATTCCTTCAAATCCTTCCTTCCTCTAAATTCCCAAACTCTCTATTCTCCCCTTTTAATGACTTGTATCAACCACTCAGTCTCAAGTATTGGTTCAACTTGCTTAGCTGCACTTGAATGAACATTTGAGGCAAGCAACTCCAGGGTTTAAATAATTCCAACTACCCTCTTTCACCCTCAGCTTCTGAAACTGAGTGACAGGGTACCTGTATGAGCCCGCAATTGTGAAATGACAATTTCTAAGTAAAGACAATGAAAACTAAGTGTAGAAAGTACTCTTGCTGTCATCATATTATGACAGCAAGATCATGATCATTCTGACTCCTAACAGTTCTCCCTCCTGATCATCCTCTTGCAACTAACTTTATGGTCACTATGGGCATTGTGGCGGTCAAATCTAGGAGTCCTCTTTATTGATGAGTTGCCAGCAAGCTCCTATTATGCTTCTAAATTAGTCTATCTCCATAATATCGAGCCGGAGTCCATTATCACTTTCATCCTGGACCTACTATTTCAGGTCCTGGAATACGGAGATCTTGTGGCACAGAGGTTTTGTCCCTGCTTCTGAGCCAGGAGACCTGGGTTCAAGCCTCACTTGTTCCAGAAATGTGTAATAGCTTCTCTGAACAGGTTGATTAGATTTATTTCAGATACAAAAAAGGTTCCCTGCAGCCTTTGTGTGCATGTTCGTAGCTGAAATGCCATTTCTGACCTGAGCATTCAAAAACTTGAGATTTCATGACTGTAATTAATGAGAGTACAGAAACCAGTTTCTATAAAATAATGCATTCAGTTTTAGTCTTAGGTCAGCCTTACTGAGAGATGCCATGAATATCACAGTCATGGTGATATTCCTGATACAGGAATAGCAGCGGAGATGCTGTGGCACAATAATTAATTGGATAAATCTACTACACCCATTTTTTGTGAAGATTCATTCCAAGCAGCTCTGTGATGTGGGACTGCCATGCTCTACGGTTGATTCCCAGGATACACACTTTGACAGCCATTAACTCAGTGATAGCTCTTTGGTTTTCCTTAAACGTGTTGGTATTCCAGAACAAGGAGTTGACTTTGACTCAGTATTGCAGACTGGCACATTCCAAGATCCAGGGTTACATGATGGGGGTTTGTTCAGTTATCGAAGCCACCTAGTGCCTCAAATATATGTAAATATTAGTATTACATGTATAAGAGAGGTCTTTCGTAATTTAGATAGTGTCAAAGATCAATGTTTACTTGATATGCTACTGCACAGAATCGAATTGCATCTGGGACAATGTATATATACAAAAAGAGCTTTTATGAATAACATACATTTTTAAAATGTAAAGAAGTTCTACACTCCTCCCTGAGGAGATTCAAAACTGATAATTCATTAGATAACTCAGCCAGCTGTGTGTCCACTTGCTTTTGCAAATTCTATTTATACAGCAGGAATAATTTGCTGCCTGGGGAACTCTTTCCGCAACAACTTCAAAACATGGTGAAGATATTACTTTCATGCAAAATTGTTCGAGCTTCTACATTAATTATCTTTCTTCTAGAAATAAGACCTGTGTTAGCCTAAGTTATAGGATCTGTTCAAAAAAGCAGAGAATGCTGCAGTTTGTCAACTAAATAACTAAGTTAAAAATAACAACAGCAGGTCATAGTCCAATTTGTTTATTTGGAAGCAGAAGCTTTCAGAGTGCTGCTCCTTCATCAGGTGGTTGTGGAGTATAAGATCGTAAGACACAGAATTTATAACAGAAGTTTACAATGTGATATAACTGAAATTATATATTGAAAAAGTCCTGGATTGTTTGTTAAGTCTCTCATCTTTTAGAATGACCATTTTGATTTCAGTTCTTTCATATGTAAATCCAAGAACCTTTTTTTAAGTTACGTTCTCAAGTGAACTTTAACAATATGTGTCATGTCGGCCCAGATGATGCATTGAAGGTATGAGGTGTCCCCTGTGAGGCTGTCTGTGCCCCAGTTGTCAGACTGATTCTAATCTAAAAAAGGGATTTACAGAATCTTACATGGATTCATGCAGCCTTTGAGCAAACTAAAATGTAATTCTGCAACTAGAAATTCACCTCACAAACTTGTGTGTGTGTGTTTGTGTATATGTGTGTAGGAATTGAGGGGGGGGGGGTATGAATGTCTGTGAGAGAGTGTGTGTATGTGTATATGTGTAAAGAGGTATAGATCTGTGAGAGGGTGCTTGTGTCGGTGTGAGTGTGGGACTGTATGTGTGAGATGTGTGAGTGTATGAGAGAGCTTTTGTATAAGAGTGTCTGTGTGATTGTATGGGTCTATAGGTGTGTGTGTGTGTGCGCACTAATATGCGTATGTGTGAGAGAGGATGTAGTGCAGTGGGGTCACCTGTAATGTGCCGTGAACCCAAGGACCCGGCTGAGGCCAGCCCCATTGTTCACTGAAACTTTGTGTTCTTCTTCAGCAAATCGGTTAACGGTGCCACTATGCTGCTGAAGATTGGAACAAACTTCCAATAATATCCGCTGAGTCCTACGAATCGAGTTTGGTCATGGAAATTCCTCGATGGCCTTCGTCTTTGCGTTCCCTGGTATCAACATTCCATGACCGAAGTTATGTCCCAAGAACGTCATCTCTGCTTTTGCGAATTCAGTTTTATTTAAGTTTATCACCAGTTTTGTTTCTCGTAGTCGTTCAAAGAACTCTGCCAACTGTACCATGTGATCTTTCCATGACTTACTAAAGACCACTACAACATTCAAATAGATTGCACAGTTTGTTAACCCAGCCACAATTCTGTTTGTGAGTCTTTGGAATGAGGCGGGTGCATTCTTCATTCCAAAGGGCATCACTTAAATCTGATATAGTCCATTTGGAGTTACAAACGCAGAAATTTCTTTCACCGTCTCTGATAAAGGTACCTACCAGTAACCATGCATTAAGTCCAACTTGGTGATGTAACTGGCTTACCCAACTGTCTTGATACAGTTCTCCAATCTAGGAATTGGATACGAGTCCTTCTGATAATCCACACAGAATCGTTGAGTCCCGTCCAGTTTGGGAACTAAGACGATCGGCGAATTCCACTTGCTCTGGCTTGGGACGATGATGTTCTCATCAAGCATGGCCTCCACCATCATCTGGACCTGTCTGACTTTGAAAAGATTAAGCTGATCGGGATTGTTTAATCAGAACAGTATTCCCTACGTCTATTTCATGTACAATAGCATTAGTTCTCCCCATTGAATCTTACATATGTCCTTATACTGCAGTAACAAATCTTTCAGCTGTGGTCTATGCTCCTGAGACAGATAACTTATTAACCTATCCCATTTCTCAAGGACTTCTTCATTTATTTAATCTATTTTGAGATACATCAAAATCCATATCATCTGGATTCGATTTCTCATCCTGCAGGGCAGTAACTAGCACCATGAAGGGCTTTTGCCCGAAACGTCGATTTCGAAGCTGCTTGGATGCTGCCTGAACTGCTGTGCTCTTCCAGCACCACTAATCCAGAATCTGGTTTCCAGCATCTGCAGTCATTGTTTTTACCTAGCAACTATCACCTGTTTCTCCAGTTCTTTCTCTCTGGTATAATATAGTTTCAACATGTTCACATGACATACTCGATACTTTTTTTTCTATCTGGCATCTCTACGAAGTAGTTCACCTGACTCAACTTTTTCTCAATTTGATAGGGACCACTAAACTTGATTTTGAAGTGATCTCTTATAATTGGTAACAGTACTAACACATTATCCACTTGGGAAAATGTCTAAGTCTCAGAGCTTTTATCTGCCACCTGCTTTATTCTATACTGTGCCCTGTTTAGATGCTGTTAGCTAATTTACCAACTCTATTTAATCTCTTCCTCACCTCCAATACATAATCTAAGTATGAGATCTCTGACTTTGGTCCTGTCAATTTTTCTTTAATTAATTTCAAAGGTCCTCTCACTTAATGACTGAATATTACCTCGAAGGGAGTGAACTGAGTAGATTCATTTGGGGCATCTCTAATGGCAAACAATTCGAATGGGATACCTTTATCCCAAGCATTCAGGTAATCCTGACAGTATGCTCTCAACATGGTCTTCACGATCTGATGCCACCTTTCTAAAGCTCCCTGGGATTCCCTGGGATTATGCACTGGATTTAAAGTAATGTATACCTAAACTATCCATAACCTCCTTAAACAGCCTAGCAGTAAAATTTGACCCTTGGTCCGACTGAATCTCTGTGGTAGCCCAGACCATGTGAAGAAAGCTACTAACTCCTCTACCACCTTTTTTTGCCTGATACTCCATAATGGAATTGCCTCCGGAAATCTGGTAGACACATCCATAATGGCTAACAAGTGATGGCTCCCAATTTTAGTTCTCTGGAGGGGACCTGCACAATTAATTATAACCCACATGAAAGGCTCTTCAAATGTGGGAATTGGCAACAAAGGTGCTGGTTTTATTACCGTGTGGCTTACCTACCATTTGGCATGTATGACACATTCAGCAAAAGTTAACCGCATCCTTATGCTTTCCAGGCCAATAAAAATGTTTTTGTACCTTAGCCTGAGTCTTTTGAATCCCTAGGGGCTCTCCTACAAGTAGTTCATGGGCTGTATGCTACCGACAACACAATCTGGTGCACTTCAGCCCATTTCTCCTCTGCACTAACCTGCCGTGGTCTCCATTTCCATTGTAGGATTCTATCTTTCAGATAATAACCCTCTGGAATATTGTCTGCCTCCTGTTCAGAGTACGAACCGCATATATATCTTTTATAATCTTGTCTTGCTGTTGCAAGTCTCTTAGGAGTAAATACTTCTGTCTGACCCTCTGTCTGTGCAGGTTTTTTCTGCACCATTACATCCAATAGGGTGTCCACTAACTGAACCTCAACTCCTTCATTTTCTCTTTACTTTTTGCTTCATGCTGTGACTTATGATAGTGGGATCTAGTTACCACACGGTCTGGGAAAATACCAGGATATTGCTGTTTTAACTCCTCAGTTTCTTGGTCTTCCTTGGGCTTCTCCACAACAAGGGATGTCACTCCCACAACAAGGGGTATCGCTCCCACCTTGGATCCTGCCAAATCATTCCCAAGAAACCTTGAAACTGACCTTCTGTCAATCACTCCCACAGTAACATCCCCAGTCTTTAGTTAGCACTCCAACCTGATCTTACATAGAGGAACACTAAACTTCTGTCCATCTAGTCCATAAATTACCACACTCTCAGGTAACAGATCAGAAAGAGTGCAAATTCACTCATCTCTGACAATCAGCGACTGGTTAGATCATGTATCTCTCAAAATTATAACTCCTTGTCCTTCTCCCCCTGTTCTTTCTGAGTAAACTTTACCCACAGAGGAGAATTCTTTATAGAGATCAGGTACTAACTCCATACCCAGCCCCTGCCTAGTCTGTGCACTCTCCTGCAGCTCCTTGGCTCTTCTTGGGGTCTCCTTTACTACCTTCACTAATGCCACTGGCTTAGCTTCTTTTACTGCATCTTTTCCCACAGTGCCTTTATTTAACAACCAGCACTGTGACTTTACATGTCCCACTTTACCACAGTGGAAACACCTGAGGCCTTTCACCTCCTTTCCACCCTCTTGGACTTCTTTTTTTATCCTGTGGTAAATTCTTACCAGTGCTCTGTACTCTTGGTTCAGTAGTGTAGGATCCAACCTTCTCCCAACTTCTACCCATCACAGGATGAAATTCTGGCCAGAAGCTTGTCTTATGAACCAACACATACTCATCTGCTAATTCTGCTGCCCTTCTCACTTCCTGAACTTTCTGTTCCTTCACATGAATTCTTACCATCTCTGGAAGTGAGTTTTTAAACTCCTCCAGCAGAATAATCTCTCTTAGAGCTAGTCTGAACTAGCATTCCCCATTAATCCTTGGACCATCTGCCTAGCCAATTTTTAAAATTAAATAAAGAAGGCTTTTCAACATCTTTCTCATCAAAATGTGGCAGAGTTTTGTCATATTTATATATATCACTACCTTCCCTTTTAATCTCCATCATGTTAACTTGACTTTGCTGACTAAGTCACAACTTCTCAAGTTCAAATTTTCTCTTTTTGTCCCTCCCTTTCTTCTCTCTCTGCTTGGCTAAGAACCTTCTCTCTCTCTCTTTTTCCTCTCTCTCTCTCTTCTCTCTCTCTTTTTCTTTCCCTGTGTTTATCTTCTGACTCCATTTTTCTCAATTGTAATTTGTTTTTCTCTGTCTGCTGCACTTGTCTGTTTCTCTGATACACCTGAGTGTTTAAGTAACTCCCTTACTCCTTGATTAAACTCAAATCTAACTTATTTGCTAATTCTAAAAGTGTGGCATTTTTCTTTCCTTCTTATCAAATTTGAGAATCATCTTCAAATCCCAGAACCTCTTTAGCAATCCTAAGAGCCATTTCTCTCACTTATAATTTACTCAACCACACGTCACCAAACGTAAAGAAGTTGCCTCACCTATGTTTTATTTAAAGATCTAGATAACTAACTGCAAGTGTTTAAATCTGTTGGGAATTTTTTGTACTCCCAAGTCTATTAAAATCTGTCTAAAACAGTTCAAATCCCAGAAAAGCCCCCAAACTGTTACGATACAGCGTAAACCCTCCTGCTTAATTTAAACCAGCAACACAGAAAAGATTTATCCAGTGCAGTAATCTGTGAAAATTCGAGATGCCAAGCACAATTTAAAGTAAAAATTAACAACTTTATTTCTGAAAGTATAGCAGAGAATAATTGGCTAGCATCTACTTACAACTCCTCTCTAACCTATCTTTCACCATCCTTTCTATAATCATAGTCCGATAAAGCTCCCAAGTAAGATTTACAAAACAAAACTACTTATCTCAAAACCAGGCAGCTTTCAATTTTCTCAGTATTCCTGTCTTCTTTTCTTCTTTTTTAGAGTTCTGCTTCACAGGTTACTGATCGAAAAAGGTACTTTTAAGAGAGTTATTTTTCTGGACAGTGTGCAGATGTGATTGGCGTGGCAGTTCTCCTCCCAACTGTTCAATGTTCCCTGGTCTCATACCCCAAAAGCATCATTGGCTTTTAAGATTGTCAATATACTAAATACAAACTGCATTGGAACTTGGTATTTTTCAGTGTATAATTTAAACTGATTGGCCTAATTTGAATCTATTTTGTTGTTTCCAGGCAACCAGCTACCCTAGCTACCCCAGTAGCTGGAGCACATATTACATTGCATCTTTTTTTTCAGAACACTTGGTGCTGTCAGGTAGTTTCTGCTACCTTTTAACTCTCTTAAAGGTACAGTACACCCACATCTTCATAACAACAGACACACACATACTCCTACAGACACACACACTTCTACAGACCCATACACTCACAGAGACCCTCTCTCATACACAAGCTCTCTCTAATACGCTCACACATACACTCCCACACCCACACACACCCTCTCACAGACTTATATCCCTTTACACTCACACTCAGACACATACACAGGCACACACTCTCTCACAGACACTCATACGCGCCCCCCCCCCCCCTACATGCGTACACACACACATAAGATTGTAGGGTGAATTTGTACTTGCAGAATTACATTTTATTTTGCTCAAAAACTGTATGAATTCATGTAAGATTCTGTAAATTCCTTTTTTCAAAATAGAATCAGTCTGAACATTGGGGTGCAGACAGTCCCATACACTCAGGGTACCTCATACCTTAAATGCATTATCTGGGCCGACATGGCATCTATTGTTAAAGTTCACTTGCGATTGTAATTTTAAAAAAGGTTCTTGGATTTACATATGAAAGAACTGAAACCAATGTGGTCATTTGCAAATATGAGAGAATTAATAAACAATCCATGTATTTTTCAATCTATAATGTCATGATTAGATTCCCTACAGTGTGGAAACAGGACCTACGATCCAACAAGTCTACACCGATCCTCCGAAGAGTAACCCACCCAGACCCATTTCCCTCCAACTAATACACCTAGACACTATGGGCAATTTAGCTTGGCCAATTCACCTAACCTGCACATCTTTGGACTGTGGAAGGAAATCCACGCAGACGCGGGGAGAATGTGCAAACTCCACACAGGCAGTCACCCGAAGCTGGAATCAAACCTGGGTCCCTGGTGCTGTGAGGCATCAGTGCTAACCACTTAACCACCGTGCTGTCTAGAAATCTATTTAGTTACATCATGCTACAAATTCTGTGTCTTACGATCTTATGTTCCATAACCACCTGATGAAGGAGCAGAGCTCCAAAAGCTAGTGCTTCCAAATAAACCTGTTGGACTATAACCTGGTGTTGTGTGATTTTTAACGTTGTACACCCCAGTCCAATATTGGCATCTCCAAATCAGAAAAAAAACTAAAAGAGCATAAGACATGACATATTATTAATCGTGAGTTCATCAGCAATACAAGAAATTTATTGCTCATGCAGTTTATTTCACACACAAGGTCACACTGTGATTGATAGGTGCTTGAGATGGACTGTAGATGGACTCACTCTTCTGTGAGTTGAATGTTCGTTTCTCCTTATCCTGAGATAAAGGACAAATATCACCTTATGTAACAATTCCTGATGCGAGCACTCACCTGATGTCCATTTCAGCCTTCCCCTGCTGGCCCTGAAACAATTTTCGAATGACATGTTGAAACTGAGACCCTTTTGCCCTTTCATGTGAATGTAACAGATTCTGAATGTACCAGCTGCTGGTTTTCTGAATAAGAGTAGGTCAGTTCTCCCTGGTGTGTGAGCCAACATTTCTTTATCATATCTTTAGCATATGTGTAACAGATTATCTGGTCACTATCACATTGTTTCTAGTGGAAGCTTGTTGGGCCTTGCTCACTGCTACTTTTCAACGTTTCCCCAAATAACCTTACTGACTGCAAAGCACTGTGGGATTTCCTGAAGTCATGAAAAACATATTATCTAAATGCATAGTTAGTTTTTGCCCCTACTTCTTTTGTGGCTTTATATCCTTCCAGAATTCCACACTGTAAATAATCTAATCTGATCTAATCAGTTGACTCCTACAATTCCTCTCTCAGACCTTGCTATTTCCTCCAATCTTTTACCAGCTCCATCCACCTGTTTCATTACTTGCAGCCACCATCCCTGACCCATTCCCAATAACCTCTGTTGCCAAAGTCCCTCACAGCTCATCTTGTTTTTATGCTGTCCAGTTTTCCCTTATTTTAATACTTCTAAGGATTTTAAGGAAAATAAATGTCTTCTCTAAATCATTTCAGTTCTGAGATGCTTAGGTATTACAGACAATCACCGAGTGAAGCATTGGGAATATAATAGTAACAAAGAGAGAAGAGGAGTGGCTTGAGGGAAGTGTTGAGTTATTGGGAAATAGCTGTTAACAGAAAAGAGAATGAAGTGGAAGTGAAGATGAAAGAAGTGAGATAGTTCAAAATGCGGAGATACTGTGTCGGTACATTAGTGGCAATGGGAAGGGTATGAGAAAGTAATACATCTAGGGGGTTACCGCAAAAAAAAGTTACAAAGGAATCTTCCAAGTCACAACGAGAAGAATCACCAGAAGGAGGGAAAATAGAAAAAAAAACACAGTTCACTGACAAACTCAAGAAGTTAAGTATAGGGAAGTAATTAGATTTTCTGAAATAATTTTCCAAATTCCCACAAATAGATTCCAAGTGTAGTTGAAATATGTTGCTGGAAAAGCACAGCTGATCAGGCAGCATCCGAGGAGCAGGAGAGTCGATATTTCGAACATAAGCCCTTCATCAGGAATGAGGCCTGTGCGCCAAGGGGGCTGAGAGATAAATGGGAGTGGGGGTGGGGCTGGGGCAAGGTAGCTGAGAATGCGATAGGTCGATGCAGGTGGGGGTGAAGGTGGTGCACCGGAGAGGAGGGTGGAGCAGATAGGCGGGAAGGAGAATGGATAGGTCGGGCAGGTCAAAAGGGTGTTGCGAATTTGGAAGGTTGGATGAGGGGAAGGGAAATGAGGAAACTGGTAAAATCTACATTTATCGCGTGTGGTTAGAGAGTCCCAAGGCAGAAGATGTTGCACCTATCGAATTGGGCTGAACAATTCTTCATGCGCCATAGTACATTAAGCCTAATAAGGGACTTAATGCCTGTTTTAGAAACCCTCTTCTAAATTGATGCTAGGAATGATAGATATGAGTATGTTCCACTCTGAATTATTCAATATCCACCACCAAGATGTATGTAAATGGACTGGACAAAATGTAGGTAAATAGTTCACAGCAACCACAGAATAGTTAATCTCGACATGATCTGATATTCATATTTCAAAGGCAAGGTGTACAAATTAAATGAATTCATATCAAATAAATAAATCAACACTTGAACAAATGAATTGCACAAGTTAACAGCTTCAGCTTATCAACAATTCAATGGAGAATCCTTGTAATAACAAAAGTCAAAAAGTGTGGCACTGGAAAGGTACAGCAGGTCAGGCAGCATCCGAGGAGCAGGAGAATTGACGTTTTGGGCTTTTGCCCGAAACGTCGATTTTGAAGCTTTTCGGATGCTGCCTGAATTGCTGTGCTCTTCCAGCACCACTGATCCAGTTTTGGGCATAACCCCATCATCAAGAATGTGGTGACGTGGGAGGGGACTGGGAGATAAATAGGAGGGTGGGGGGTGTTGGGCTGTGGGAAAGGTAGCTGGGAAGGCAATAAGTAGATGCAGGGGCGGGTGATGGTGATAAGTTGGAGGGGGGGTTGGAGCGAATAGGTGGGAAGGAAGATGGACAGGTAGGACAGTCAAAGAGGATGGTGCCACATTGGAGGGTTGGATCTGGGATGATGTAGAGAGAGGGGAGATGAGGAAACTGGTGAAATCGACATTGAAGCCATGTGGCTGGAGGATCCCAAGGCGGAAGATGAAGTGCTCTTACTCCAGGCTTTGGGTGGGTTGGATTTGGTGGTGGATGACTTGCATGTCCTTGGCAGAGTGGGAAGCGAAGTTGAAGTGGTTGGCTACAGGGTGGTGGGGTCGTTTTTGTGCGTGTGTCCCAGAGATGTTCCCTGAAATGTTCTGCGAGTTGGCATCCTGTCTCCATCACCTACAATCAGACCCCACTACCGGAGATATATTTACCTCCCCACCCCAAACAGCATTCCGCAGAGACCATTCCCTCTGCAAAGCCCTTGTTAGATGCATGCCCCTTGTCAACCCGCCCTCCATTACTGGCACCTTCCCTTGCTTATTTAACCTGCGCCTACACCTCCCCACCCACCTACATCCAAGACCCCTCTGATTCTTCCACATCCGGCAGAGATTTACCTGCACATCAAAATACCTCATGTACTGTGTCCATTGCTCTCAATGTGGTCTCCTCTACTTTGGGGAGAGAGGACACCAACTCATAGAACATGTCAGGTTCCTCTCATTGTTAGTCAGAAAATGTGACCTCAGTAAATGTTGTAGTTAAAAAGGGAAAGGTTCCAAAGAGATGAGTTTAAGTACATGTAGAAACATGTTAATAGAGTATAGAACAGTACAGCACAAGAACAGACCCTTTGGCCACCATGTCTGCATTGCCCATGATGCCATTTTAAACTATTCCCACCTGCCTACACATGACCCATACTTCAATATTCCGTGGCAGTTCATGTGTCTGTCTTAAGCATTGTGATTATATCTGCTTCGACAATCTTCCCTGGCAGCGTGTTGCAGCCCGTATCATCTTCTGTGCAAAATCCTTGCCTCACATATTTGCTTTGAACTTTACCTCCTCTCAACCTAAACTTACCTCTCCTAGTATTTAAGATTTTCACTCGAGGAAAAAGATTCCAACCATCTACCCTATCCATACCTCTCATAATTTTATATACTTCTACCAGGTCACCTCTCACCTCTCACTGATACTGTAGTGAAAACAGTTCAAATTTGTCCAAACTCTCCTCATTGCTAATACACTCCAATCCTGACAACATCCTGGTAAATATCTTTTGTACCGTCTCCAAAGCCTTCCTATAGTGGGGCAACTTGAACTACACACAATATTCAAAATGTGACCGAACTAAAATCTTATATAGCTGCAATGTAAAATGCCAACTTTTAAACTCATTGCCCAGACCAATGAAAGCAAGTGTATCGTACCCCTTCCCTACCATCTGATTAAGGTATCTTGTCACCTTAATGATTTGAAGATGCCGGTGTTGGACTGGGGTGTACAAAGTTAAAAATCACACAACACCAGGTTATAGTCCAACAGGTTTAATTGGAAGCACACTAGCTTTCGGAGTGACGCTCTTTCATCAGGTGATAGTGGAGGGCTTGATCGTAACACAGAATTTATAGCAAAAATTTACAGTGTGATGTAACTGAAATTATACATTGAAAAATTAATTGTCTGTTAAGCCTTTCATCTGTTAGAATACAGTGATAGTTTCACTTCTTTCATGTGTAAATCACAAAACCTTTTTTTTAAAGTTGCATTCTCGGGTTAGTTGTTAACAATGGTGATAGCTAGACAATATGTTGAAGGTGTTAGCCCCCTGTATTCTCTGTCTATGCCATGATGTTTAGATTGATTCTAATCTAAAAAGGGAGATAACACCTTGGTGTTGTGTGATTTTTAACTTTGTCACTTTCAGGAAGCTATGGATTTTCACCCAAGATTTCTTTGTATATCAATGCTCCTAATGGTCCTACCATCTCATGTATACTTTCGTCTTGCATTTGACCTCCCAAAATGCATCACATCACACTTGCCCGGAATAAACTCCATCTGCCATTTCACTGCCCAACCTTCCAACTGGTCTACGTCCTGCTGCATCCTTGAACAAGCTTCCTCACTATGCACAACTCCACCAACTTTCATATCATCTGCAAGCTTACTAATCTGACTACGTACATATCCGTACAAATCATTTATATGTATTACAAAATAATATATGACCCAGCACTGATGCTTGCAGAGTACAGCTTGTCACAGACCTCCAGTCTGAACAACATCCCTCCTCAACTATCCTCTGCCTTCTATGGCCAAACCAATTTTGCACCCAACTTAACAACTGACTATAGATTTCATAGGACTTAATCTTCTGCACAAGCCTACACAAAGGACTATGTTAAGTGTTTTACTAAAAGTCCGTGTAGACCACATCAACTGTCCTACCTTCATCATACATCCTTATTGCTTCCAAAAGAAACTCAAACAAATTTGTGAGATGAGACTTTCCCTGCCCAAGACCATACTGATTATCCCTAATAGTGCATTATTTTCCAAACGTGAGTATATCCTGTCCCTTTGAGTCTTCTCCAATAATATGGAGAAAGCGAGGACTGCAGATGCTGGAGATCAGAGTCAAGAGTGTGAAGCTGGAAAAGCATAGTAGGTCAAGCAGCATCCAAAGAGCAGGAGAATCGATGCTTCAGGCATAAACCCTTCATCAGGAGTGAAGGGCTTATGACCAAAACGTCGATTTTCCTGCTTCTTGGATGCTGCCTAACCTGCTGTGCTTCTCCAATAATTTCCCTCCCACTGATGCAAGCCTCATTGACCTACAATTTCCTGGATTATCCCTACTGCTCTTCTTGAACAAAGGATCAGTATTGGCTATTCTCCGATATTGTAGAACCTCAATTGTGGCTAAACAAGAAACAAAGATCTCTGTCAAGGCCACAGCTTGCTTCATTTACTCTCTTGGGATAGATCCCATTAGGCCTGGGGATTTACCTACCTTAATGCTTTTCAAAACACCCAGCATCTCCTCCTTCTAATATCAACATGCCCTAGAATGTCAACATACCCCTCTGTAATCCTACTATCATCCATGTGCTTCTCCTTGGTGAATACTGATGCAAAGTATTCATTAGCGACCTCACTCCCTTTCTCTGGCTCCACACATAAATTCCTCCTTTGTCCTTGAGTGGACCTATGCTTTCCCTAGCTACCCATTGCTCCTAATATACGTATAAAACGCCTTGGAATTTTCTTTAATACTTGCCTAAGACATTTCATGGCTCTTTTTATGCATCTTAATTCCTTGGTTAAGTTGAATAAGTTTAATATAATCATCAGAGATACAAAGAGAGATCTAGACAAAAAAAATCTACAAACACTAAATACAATAATAAAGAGGCCACTCAGAGAAATAAAGAAATGAATATACAAAATGGAGTAATAATTTTCTGAAAGATCCTCTAAGAATTTATCAGAGATAATGTAATTAATATGTCCCTTGCAACTAGTTGTTCAGGCAAAACAAGTAGCTGACATAAATGACATAGAACTTCTGGACAATCTAAAACAACTAATTGAAATTTTCCAAAGTTAAAAAGCAGTAGGTAAATTTGTATGACGGTGTTTACCACCACAAGCAGTTGCTGGAGTCTGGATAGGAACAAGGGGATTGGAAACTGATTGAGAAGTGCTGACCCTACCAGAAAATGGTAATGTAATTTTGCAACTGCAGTGTTCAACAGAAATCAGAAGTGCACATTGTAATCATTTGGATTCAAAGGTGATCATTTCGCCGGCTGTTCCATTTAATAAGATCATGGCTGATCTGATTGTAATCAGAAAGTCACATTGTTGCCTTCCCCTGATAACCTTTCACCTCTTTGCTGACCAAGAATCATCTACTTTTGCCTTAAAAATATGCAAGGAGTCTGTTTCCACCTGTTTTTCAGGAGGAGTTTCAAAAGCTCACAATCCTCTGAGAGAAAATAAAGTATAATCTCTATTTTAAATAGGCAACCCCTGATTTTTAAATAATGACCCCTAGTTCTAGTTTCTCCCATGAGAGAAAACATTGTTTTCCACACCCTTCCTGTCAAGACTCTTCAGGATTACACATGGTTCAGTAAAGTCACTTCTTACTGTTATAAACTGCAGCAGATGCAGACATGATACGTGCAGATTGTTTAATATAAGGATCAGTGTACAGATTACAAATATGGCTCTAAATACACTACTTTTCCCGGTGCACTTGTGATTTTAAGAAAATCTTTCCTAATTATGTAAGCTTTGCCTCATCTTGTCCATGCCAATCAAACTGTACTCAGACTGTTTGCAGAACCCCCACCTTCTGGATTAATCCAATTAGTTCAATTGACACAGCACAATATCAGCAATATAATTGCAGTTGATAGCTCAGTCTGTGCACCAAGAATAATTGATTCCATTCAGTGACCACGCAATTCAGTACTTTTTCATTTCTGAGTAAAATCCTATTGTAAAAGACTTTGAATTCTGGCTATGTGTTAAGTTTTTAAAATAATTGAAACTCCTGTGCAAATTTCAAGCTTTCTGATTTGAGTGAAAAATCACACAACACCAGGTTATAGTCCAACAGGTTTAATTGGAAGCACACTAGCTTTCGGAGCGACGCTCCTTCATCAGGTGGTTGTGGTTGATGAAGGAGCGGTGTCCGAAAGCTAGTGTGCTTCCAATTAAACCTGTTGGACTATAACCTGGTGCTGTGTGATTTTTAACTTTGTACATCCCAGTCCAACACCGGCATCTCCAAATCATGATTTGAGTGATACATTAATGCTGTCACAAATCCTCAGGTGATTAACCACTGTTCTCTCAGGACCACAGCAGCTGAAAAGGTTATTATTCTACTAGTTTTGAATAAAATGTCCGAGTGTATTATGCTTTAGGACAGAGGATATTTATTAAAAGGATCACGTTTTTATATTACTCAATGCCTTTACCTGGAAAATGGCAAGATATTTTAATATTAAGTACAATGCCTCTTTTTTATCTATTTTCCAGAACCTGTTTAGAACATAGAGCAGTACAACACAATATGGACCCTTCAGCCCTCAATGTTGTGCCTGCCTTTTATCCTACTCTAAGATCAGACTAACCTACATACCCTTCACTGTACTATCTTACGTGGGTCTATCCAAGAGTCCCTTAAATGTCCCTGATGTCTCTGACTCTACCACCACTGCTGACAGGGCATTTCCCACATCCGCCACTCTCTGAGTAAAAAACCTACCTCTGAGATCTCCCCTAACCCTTCCCACCTATGCCCCCTCACGATAGACATTTCCGCCATGGGAAAAAGTCTCTGGCTATCCAATCTATCTATGCACCTCAACATCTTGCACAAGTCACCTCTCATCCTTCTTCACTCCAATGAGAAAAGTCCTTGCTCCCTCAACCTTTTTTTGTAAGACATGCCCTCCATTCTAGGCAACATCCTGGTAAATCTCCTCTGCACTCTCTCTAAAGCTTTCACATCTTTCCTATAATGAGGCGACCAGAACTGAACACAATATTCCAAGTGTGGTCTAACCAAGGCTCCATAGGATTGTAGCATAACCTCGTGGCTCTTAAACTCAATCCCCCTGCTAATGAAAGCCAACACACCATACATCTTCTATCAACCCTATCAACCTGGGTGGCAACTTTGAGGGATCTACGGACATGGATCCCAAGATCCCTCTGTTCATCCACGCTGCCAAGAATCCTGTCTTTGACCCTGTATTCTGCATTCAAATTAGTCCTTCCAAAGTGAACGACTTCATACTTTTCTAGGTTGAACTCTATCTGCCACTTATGAGCCAAGTTCTGCATCCTGTCAACGTCCCATTGAAACCTATAGCAGCCCTCCACATTATCCACAACTCCACTAAACTTTATGTCATCTGCAAAGTTACTAACCCTCCTTTCCATTTCCTTATCCAAGTCATTTATAAAAATCGCAAAGAGCAGAGATCCCAAAACCAATCCCTGCAGAGCACCACTGGTCACCAACCTCCAGGCTGAATACGTTCCATCTACCACCACCATTTGTCTTCTATTGTCCAGCCAATTCTGTGTCCAGACAGCCAGATCTCCCTGTAGCCCAGGCCTCCTTACTTTCTGAATGAGTCTACCATGGGGAACCTTATCAAATGCCTTGCTAAAATTCATGTACACCTCACCCACTGCTCTACCTTCATCAACGTATTTTGTGACATTCTCAAAGAATTAAATGAGGTTTATGAGGCATGACCTGTCCCTCACAAAGCCATGCTGACTACCTCTAATCAAACCATGTTTTTACAAGTAATCATAAATCCTGTCTCTCAGAATCCTCTCCAATATTTTGCCCACAACTGACATAAGACTGACTGGTCTATAATTCCCAGGATTACCCCATTACCTTTCTTGAACAAGGGAATAACATTTGCCACCCTGTAATCAACTGGCACTACTAAAGTGGACAGTGAGGATGCAAAGATCATTAAAGGCACAGCAATCTCTTCCCTCGCTTCCTGTAGTAACCTAGGGTATATCCCGTCTCGCCCAGGGAATTTATCTGTCCTTATGTTTTTCAAAATTTTCAGCACATCCTCCATCCGAACATCAACATGTTCTAGCATATCAACCTGTTTCACACTGTCCTCACAAACGTCAAGGTCTCTCTCAATCGTGAATACTGAAACAAAGTATTTTTAAGGACCTCCCCTACTTCGTCCGACTCCAGGTGCAAGTTCCCTCCATTATCCATGATCGGTCGTATCTTCACTCTAACCATCCTCTCGTTCCTCACATAAGTGTAAAATGCCTGAGGGTTTCCTTAATTCTACTGCTAAAGCTTTTTCATGCACCCTTCTAATGTTCCTTGTAGCCCTCTAAATCCCTGTCTGATCCTTGCCTCCTCAACCTTAAGTAAGCTTCCTTCTTCCTCCTAACTTGATGTTCCACATCCCTTGTCGCTCAAGATTCTTTTAACCTACCATCCCTTCCTTGCCTCAGTTTGTGCGATTAATTTTTTTCTCACATCTTTTAACTTTGAAACATTCTTTGTCTGATAGATTAAACAAATTTTTAAGTAAACTCAGCTGATTCACTTTTTCAGACAAATACATTTTTCTACGTTTTTCCTTACTTTTAGAATGCCTCTCATATTTATCTTGTTTTCATCCTTTTCTAATTCATTGCTGGTTTTCTTCCTTATGGATGTAGTTGACCAAGTTGCTGACATTGTGAGCGACATGTAGAATTTATGTTTGGTACAATAAATCCCACCGAGCAAACCTCTCGGAAGTAGTGCCATAGATCGAAGGGTAACCTATAATCCCAAGCTCAGATTCTTATGATTACAGGTGAGTCTTTAAGATTAGAGGATAGATTCTTCTCTGAAAAGTGTTCTAAAGTTTTTTAAAAGTTTCATACTTGACTGGAAATGCTCTAAGTGGTAGGAAGGGTGAATGCAAAATGCAATGTGTAAAAATGAATTTAAATTAATATCCTTATATTTTGTTCTTGCTTTCTGCCATCGAGATTCATCAGAACATTGAGAGTTATTTGAGTCGGAGCCGAGATTCGGGCTGTGGAAGAAAATAACAGCAGCGATGATGTCTTCTATTTCGCTCTGATGACGGCAAACTGAAGGACCCAAATACAGCCATGAATGTGTTATCTAAACACAGCAATCTTTTTATTAACCAGCATCTATGTGACTTGGAGTGTGCCAGTCGATCAAGTATTCCAGTTGATCAAGAGCTCCACATAATCAATGTACAAACAGTACTCAGTAATATAACCATAACGCAAAGGGTATGCAGATCACTGTTACACTTTATTTGCAGCATAAGTCACTTAAATAACAACCGACTTTGCCTGAAATAAAACTTACTGGCAGAGAACCTTCTCACTTGCATGCTCAACTGACAAATTTGACATTGCAGAGATCATGATTAACAGTAAATTTCTGGTCTTTCCGGTATACTTTTTGGCAGTTTATTAAGAGGGGCTTTTCATAAAGTGCCATTTAAAACAAAGTTTGCTGTATCTGGATTCTCTTCTGGAAATTGTCTTGGAATTTCAAATGAAAGCATTCTACGACCTGAGGTTTGATATTTTCGAAATGCCTATTACTCCTCTCTGGAGGATAAAGGCCCCTTTTGCAGAGGAGGCCAGAAACTGTTTGGTTCATCCTGACTGGCAGCATTGCAGAGAGAGACAATCAAGACCATAAGTTACGAAGGCTGACCAGGTTCACTGGGTAAGGCTGACAAGGGAGGAGTGGGGAATATGTGCCTGATGGTGGCATCTTGCTGGAGGTGGCAGAAATAGACTCTAATAGAGCTGGTGGGATGATAATTGAGGACCAGGGGAATCCTATCAATGTTGTAGGGAGGAAGAGAAGGGGTGAGGGCTGGAGTGCAGGAGATGGGCGGACACGGCTAATAAGGGCCCCATCATGCATGATAGTGGGGAATTCTTGGTTGAGGAAAAAGATGGACATTTTGGGGGCTCTCTTGTAGAAGCTGGCATTATCAGCACAGATGCACAGAGACGGAGAAGCTGAGAAAATGGAATGGAGTATGTGCAGGAAGCAGGATGTGAGAATGTATAGACAAGTTCACTTTGTGAGTCAGTGGGTTTGTCATCAATATTGGAGGCCAAATGAAAATAGAGATATTGAGGAAGGGAAGGATGGATTCTGAGATGGCCCAAGTGAAGATGACAGCAGAAAGGAAAGTGATAAATTTTTCTCATTTTGGACAAGAGGGGGAAGCAGTACCAATGATGTCATCGATGTTGTGGGTTGGTGCTAGAATAGAACTAGAACAAGGAATGGTCCATGTAGCTCTCAAAGAGATAGGCATAACCGGGGCACCTGAGGGTAGCCATGGCCACCCCTCTGACCTGAAGAAAGTGAGAGGAGCTAAAGGAGGCATTGTTCAAAGTGAAGACAGGCTTGGACGTGTGGAGGAGCAGGATGGTGCTGGATACCAGCAAGAAGTGGAGAGCCCTGAGAGCATCCTGATGGGGAATGAATGTGTAAAGGGGTTATCCTTCCGTAGTGAAGAGGAGGCGGCAGGAGCCTGTGAACTGGAATGCTGAAACTGACATAAAGCATGAGGGGAATCACGGATATAAGTGGACAGGGACTGGACTGCCCAAGCAGTCCTGTTTGTGGATTTTTGTCAAAACGGATTGTGCAGCATTGGGTGGCTATCAACTTGGAGACAGTAGGGGGAGATTACCAGATGAGATGAGATTTGTAATGGTTGTGGACACGTAATCTGGTGTTTCTTGGCGGGGTCCTGATCCAGGAGCAGGAAGGAGGAATGAAAAGACCAGTACATCAGATAACAATAGCCTCACCCTTGTCAGCAGGCTTAATTATAGAGTCATGTTTAGATCTGAGAGCACAGTGTGAAGCCAGTTCAGGGGTCGATAGGTTGGAATGGGTGAGGAGGACAGAGAAAATAAGATGAACAATGTCACATTGACAGTTTTTGATGAACAGGCCGAGTGCAGGTAAAAGACCAGAGGAAGGAGTCCAGTTGAAGGGAGAGGGTTAGAGGTGAGTGAACAAGTCTATAGGATGGGGAGAGCAATCTTGTCCAAAGAAATGAGCATGAAGGCAATGTTGACAGAAGAAGAGTTCAATGACATGTCGTTCTGAAATTCATTCAGGTTGGGTTACAGATGGATAAAACTGAGGCCTTTGCTGAATACATTGTGCTCAGCATCAGACAGTGAAAGGTCAGAAGAGATAGTAAAAGCACCAGAGGAAGTGGGATTAGAAGGGGGAAAGGAATCAGAGGGAAGGGAAGGGGAGGGGAGGAAAGTTCCAGAGGGAAATGAATTTCTCTGAGTTGTTGCATTGTTTTTTCCTTAATGCCTGAAAGGAAAATAAAAAGTCTCTTGTTCAAATATCTAATGAGCTAGAGGATCAATGGAATAGGGGGCCAGGGAACTCTGAGCCAGTGTGAGATGATGCTGATGGAGAGAGAGGATGTGGAGATGCTGATGTTGGACTGGGCTGGACAAAGTTAAAAATCACACAACACCAAGTTATAGTCCAACAGGTTTATTTGGAAGTACAAGCTTTTGGAGCACTGCTCTTTTGTCAGGTACCTAGTGGTAGAGAGAGATTGAGAATGTGCATACATGGCACTGAGTGTGGATCTCAAGACGCATGGAGAACACAAAACATTAACTCTGCTTTCTCTCTGCAGATGCTGCCAGACCTGCTGAGTTTTTCCAGCAATTTCTGCACTTGTTTCTGATTTCCAGCATCTGCAGTTCCTTGGATTTATTTTTTAGGTTTTCTTGAATTTCCTTGAAAGACAGAGGGATGGACTGTACTATCCTTTGGCAAACTTTATATAAAATAATAAAAACAATCCGACTTTCATGCACACGTGCTTGCAGGTTCGAATCTGTAAAATAGATTACAAAGTGAGAAGTTGTAGCGGGAGGGGAAAGGTCCAGTTGTCATGGTCCACATAGATTCTAATGGCATAGGTAGAAAGAGGAAAGAGTTTCTGCTGAGGGAATATGACCAGCTAGAGCTAAATTCAAAAGCAGAACCAATAACTTCTGGATTACCAACTGAGCCACAAGCAAATTGGCAGCGGGTCAATGGAATTAAAGAGGCAAACGCATGGCTCAAAGATTGGTGTGTGAGAAATGAATTCAAATCCATGGGGCATTGACACCAGTACAGGGGAAGGAGGGAATTGTTCAGATGGGATGGGTTTCACCTGAATCATGTTGGAACCAGACTCCTGGCAAATTGCAGAACTAGGACTGTGGATAAGGCTTTAAATGAAATAGTGGAGGAGGGGGTGTGCATGGGAAATTATACAAAAAGTTAAAGAAGTAGGAGAGGTCTCAGCAGAGGTTTTTAAATCTTCACTAAAGCAAGTAATAAGACAAAGAGTATGGAAAGGGTCAGGAATCTAACGTCAGGCACAGCAAATAAAGGGACGTCTATGAGAAGGAGGATGGTCACTGCAAAACTGAGGGTGTTGTACTTAAATACGTGAAGAATATGAAACAGGGTAAATGACCTTGTAGCGCAGTTTGAAATGGGTGAATATGATGTTGTGGATATCACAGATGTGTGGCTACGAGGGGATCAGGGCTGGGAGCTATATATCCAAGGATACACATCCTATCAAGCGGATGGGCAGATAGGTCGAGGGGGCAAGCTTCTTTGTTAATTGGAAATGAAATTAATTCAATAGCAAGAAGTGATATGGAGTAGGACAGCACAGAATCTGTGTGGGTAGAATTAAATAACCACAAAGGAAAAGAAAAGACCTTGATGTGAGTTGTGTACAGGCCTTCTAGCAGCAGTCATAATGTGAGGAAGGAGATAAATCAGGAGGTAGAAAGGACACGTAAGAAGCGCACTGTTACAAGAATCATGGGGACTTCAATATGCAGATGGACTGGGAAAATCAGATTGTTAGCAGATCCCAACAAAATGAATTTGTGGAATGTCTACAAGATGATGTTTTACAGCAGCTTACGGTAGAATCCACCAAGAAACAGGCAATTCTGGATTTGCTGATGTATAATGAGGCAGACTTGATTCAGCAGTTTAAGGTTGAAAGAACTCCTAGGGGCCAGTGACCATCATTTGATGGAACTCACCCTACAGTTTGAGAGGTAGAAGCTAGAATTAGTTGTAACAGTATTATTGTTAACTAAAGTTAACTACAAAGATGTGAGGGAGGTGCTGACCAGAGTTGATCAGAAGGAAAGCCTAGCAGGGAAGACTGTGGACCAGCAGTGGCAGTCGTTTCTGGGAGAAATGTAGGAGACACAGAAGAAATTCATCCCAAGGAAGAAGAAACATACTAAGGGGAGGATGAAGCAACCACAGCTGACATGGGGAATCAGGGACAGCATAAAAGTAAAAAGCATTCAATGTGGCGAAGCTTAGTGATATACTATAGGATTGGAAAGCCATTAAAAAGCAGCAGCAGATAACTAAAATAGCATTAGGGTGGGGGGGAGGGAAGATGAAATAGGCTAGCTAATAATATAAAAGAAAACTGCATGAGTTTCTTTAATTATCTAAAAGAGAGAGGCAACAGTGCACTACTGGAAAATGAAACTGGAGAAGTAGTAATGGGGAAATAAAAAAATGGTGAAGGAACTAAATAGGTACTTCACATCAGTCTTCACGTTGGAGGGCACCAGCAGCATACAGAACTTCAAGCACGTCAGATCTATTCTTTCCAGTTTGTGACTCATACCCTTGTAGTTCCCTTTATTTAGATTCAGGACTCTAGTTTTGGATTCAACTACTTCATTCTCCATCTTAATGGTCATAGAATGGTCACTCTTCCCTAATGGACCCCTCACAGCAAGTTTTGGAGATAGTGGACACCAAAGAATGTTACCTCAGAATACGACAGGATCTTGATCAGATGGACCAATTTAACTCATCTACTGTTGAGGCTGCATAAGGCTCTAGTCAGACCACATTTGGAATATTATGAACAGTTTTTGCCCTCTATCTAGTTAAGGATATGTTGGCCTTGGAGAGAGTCCAGAGGAGGTCTACAAGAATGATCCTGGGGATGAAACATGTCATATGAGGAGTGGTTGAGGATTCTGAATCTGTAGTCAATGGAGTTTAAAAGGATGAGGGTGAATCTGATTGAACCTTATGGAATACTGATAGTCCTGTATAGAGTGGAAGTTGAGATGTTTCCAAAATTGTAAGAGAGTCTAGTACCCGGTATAGCTGAGATTTGCTAGAAACATAAATAAAACATGAGGTAGATGGAGGGTAAACTTGAACAGAGAATACTTTATTGTGTGTCCTCTCAGTTCCACAATCAGTTTTATACAGTCTCCCTTAGCTCCACTCCGAGGTCACCTGATCCGTTCTCGTAAAGGGGCAGCACATAAAAACTACATACATAACAAGGGCACAGCCTCTGAGTGAAGGGACGACCCTTTAGAATTGAGATGAGGAGGAATTTCTCCAGCTGGTGGGTGGTTTATCTTTGGATCTCAATGTTACAGAGGGCTGTGGAGGCCAAGCCATTGGGTATATTTAAGGCAGAGGTTCTTGATTGGTAAGGAGATCAAGGGTTACAAGGAGAAGGCAGGAGAATGGATTGAGAAACTTTCAGCCATGATTGAATGATGGAGCACGGTCAATGGGCTGAATACCTGCTGCTACATCCTATGGTCTTATGGCCATGACAGAGTTGTTATCAGTAGTATTGATGTTGGTCATTGAAGAGTCAGTTTTGTGATTTTTGAATTTCTAGGTTGAGCAAAATTTTGTCCTAATTTTTTTTTACGTTAGCTGGCTGGTAGCTCTGAGTCAGAGTTTAATATAGGTGAGTGTGAGGTCTTGCATTTGGAAAGTCAAAGCAAGGTCGGAGTTTCATGATGAATGGAAGGGCTTTAAGGAGTGTAGTGGAAAAGAGGGATGTAGTGGAGTTCAGGTTCACAGTTCTCAAAGTGGACGGGGCAGTGAAGGCGCTTTTGGTGCACTGGCCTTCATCAGTCAGGGCACTGAGTAGAGAATTTGGGAAGTTGTGTTAATGTTATACAGGATGTTGGTGAGGCTGCACTTCGAGCATTGTGTTCAGTTTTGATCACCTTGTTGTAGGAAGGATGTTATTAAACTGAAAAGAGCGCAGAAGACATTTACAAGGATGTTGCTTGGATTGAATGGTCTGAGTTATAAGGAGGGGTTGGACAAGCTAGGACGTTTTCTTTAGAGCATAGGAGACTGAGGGGGACCTTACAGAGTTGTATAAGATCATGAGAGGCATGGTTAGGGCGAATGCACTCAGTCTTTTTCCCAGGGTTGAGGAGTGGAGGACTCGAAGGCATCAATTTAAGGTGAGAGGGGAAAGAATAAAAATGAACCTGAGGGGCCACCTTTTTACACATAGGGTGGCACACATGTAGAATGAGCTGCCAGCGGGAGTGGTTGAAGCGGGTACATTAACAACATTTAAAAGACATTTGGACAAATTCATGGATAGGAAAAGTTTAGAAGGAAATGGTTAAGTGCAGTGAAATGGGGTTAACGTGGATGGACATTTTGGTCGGCATGGACCAGTGTGGGCTGAAGGGCCTGTCTCCATGCTGTAGGACTTTATGACTCTATGAGTAGGATGTCAGACACTAAAACACACTTATTGGGCTTAAATAACTTTGCACGTCTTTTGTTATCTATGGAAGAGCATAGTACACTCACATCTGGAGGAGGTGGCCTCCTACTGAGAAAGGGTTGATAATCAGTCTTTCGTTATCTCTTTATTTTTCATATTTCCCTTCAAAGTTACTCTAATTCAATACAGGTATGACATTATAGAGTTCTTCTCCAAAGAATTTGCATCTGTAGTTTTTTTTTGGCTGCATCCCTGTTGTAAACAAAATGTTGCAAATGAAATTTTAGGATGTCAACAGGTAATACAGATACCATCTACAGACGTTGATTGGGAAAATACTTACCTGTAGACATTGACTATAGAAATAAACACACATATGTCCTCTAGTCTTAGAAACTTGCCTATATCTAGTGATGCATGAAGGAGACAACGCTATACCTTCAACTGCCATGCTGGAACAGTCAATTAGCTTTATTATTGTTTAGGGTGTAGGTTTGCTCGCTGAGCTGTAGGTTTGATATCCAGACATTTCATTACCTGGCTAGGTAACATCATCAGTGATGACCTCCAAGTGAAGTGAAGCTGTTGTCTCCAGCTTTCTATTTATATGTTTGTCCTGGATGGGGTTCCTGGGGTTTGTGGTGATGTCATTTCCTGTTCATTTTCTGAGGGGTTGATAGATGGTATCTAGATCTATGTGTTTGTTTATGGCGTTGTGGTTGGAGTGCCAGGCCTCTAGGAGTTCTCTGGCATGTCTTTGCTTAGCCTGTGTGTAGGGCTATGAGGGAGAGAGGGTCATGTCTTTTGGTGGCGAGCTGGGTGTTCGTGTATCCTGGTGGCTAACTTTCTTCCTGTTTGTCCTACGTGGTGTTAGTGGCAGTCCTTGCATGGAATTTTGTAGATGACGTTGGTTTTGTCCATGGGTTGTCCTGCGTCTTTTAAGTTTGTTAGTTTTTGTTTGAGAGTGTTGGTGGGTTTGTGTACTACTAGGATTCCGAGGGGTCTTAGTAGTCTGGCTGTCATTTCTGAAACTTCTTTGATGGATGGTAAGGTGGTTAGTGTTTCTGGCTGTGTTTGGTCTGCTTGTCATGGTTTGTTCTTGAGGAATCTGCGGACTATATTTTTTGAGTATCCGTTCTTCTTGAATACATTGTATAGGTGGTTCTCCTCTGTTTTCCGAAGTTCGTCTGTGCTGCGTTGTGTAATGTCTCGTTGGAATAGTGTTCTGATACAGCTTCATTTGTGTGTGTTGGGATGGTTGCTGGTGTAGTTAAGTATTTGGTCAGTGTTTGTCAGTTTTCTGTGTACGGAAAACAGAGGGGACTGTTCCTATTATGGAACTGGGCTATTGCTACAGCTTTCCACTTGCTAGCCCATTTTCTGATTCACTTGCTGCCCCTGTTCGTCACTTTTCTCATTGTCAAGGGAAACAGATGGCTGAGCAGATGGATATTCATCAAAGTTTTCAGAGCCATCAGCCAACATGACTAAAGAATATTTTCAATCTACAGCTGAATCATCCATCAGTTCTGTCATGCTGCATATGGTATTGTCTATTTCCACAAGTTTCCATGGTTGCCATTGCTGAAATTTCCATGCCAGATGTTGGCATAATGCCTGGTTATTGGGATGGTTGGCCTCTCTTTTCTCCTTATTCTCAGTGGTCTAATGAAATTGTAACCTGGTCGAACTCAGCATGGTAGAAGCAGTTGTCACAAGAAGAGGCAGCTTTTTTGTGTCATCTGTGTTAACACCATTGCTTTCTGCCAGCATTTTAAATGTTGAAGAGATGCCTAGCTAAAAAAAATTTGCAAGTCCAGTTTTCATCAATGTTAATGAGGTTTCTTGAAACAAAATCCTTCAAGTGGGTGAGACCATTTTGGAGCCAATCCCTAGTCATTGCTGCCATAACCTCTGCACTTTCAACACTGACAGAACAGAAAACAGTGTCTTGTCTTGAATCAGTCCAGCCATCTGTCACTGCAGGTGAACTCTATGTAGCCCAGCTTCTTTGTCTTGGTCCCTTTTTCTGCAGGTTGCACTGAGAATGGGAACCTTCTCTCACTCAGGCTGCTTTGGATTCAAGTAAGCAGTAGCTTCTTCACTGCTGGGGTAGGCAACCATTCTCACTGTCTTCCTTACAGGGGAGAATGCTTGTTTTTCCAATTGTCGCCTGGTGTTCACCTGGTATTTCAATACAATTCAGAATCTTCCATTCCTTCATGTTGTCTGCTTTTGCTTTATGCTTTGGTTTATCACATACTGTATCAAATTTTGTCTTTTTTTCCAGTTGACAGCACTTTTAACTTTCTCACTGATTTGGCCATCGTTTTCTTCTTGAAAATCATTTCATAAGGAGATCTCAAAGTCAAATGATGGCTTTACCCAAAACTCCAGCATTCTTATGCAGTCTAATACCACTCTGATCTACATGGTCACTTTTTACAATTCATTTAAGGGATGAGGGTGTTGCTGGTTAGGCAGCATTTATTGCCCAGGCTTCAGTTAAGAGTTAACCACATTGCTGTGGGTCTGGAGTCACTTGTTAGCCAGGCCAGGTAAGGATGGCAGCTTTCTCCCTGAAGGACATTAGTGATCCAGATGGGTTTTTCCAACAATCAGACAATGAATTCATGGTCATCATTAGACTCTTAATTTCAGATTTTTATTGAATTAAAATCCCACTGTTTACCACGGCTGGGTTTGAACCCAGGACCCCAGAGCGTTATCTGGGTCTTTAGATTAACAGGCCATCACCTCCCCCTATATGTTAAGTATAGATAATGTCAGCTGATCAGGGCTTACCATTGTGAAATTTCAGCTGATCACAAACATCATGATACCCATGTTTGCCGGTGGGACCGGTTGACAACTTTGATGTGACTAGAATTATGCATTGTTTGAGTTTAACTCATCCTAATTTCCTTCTATGAGTTGCATCTTGTCTAAGGACTCAGTACCAAAGTGGAAGTACATGAAGATTTCTCAGAAGCTATATTTTGGATGTCTGCACAAGTACATAGAAACTTAAAGGTTGAAACATAGCATAGAAAACATTGTGAATGAACCGAACAGTATTCTTCTCTTTGCACATCTATAGTTACATTAGAAGAATAATCAGGTAATTTTGAGCTTAAAATGGATAAAAATGGGCTGAATTTAAATTGAATTGAACTGTTGTGATTCAGGTTAGGCATTTTGTTCAGCTCGAAATAATAATTCATAGATGGCTTTTGCATTTTCCAAGTAGTCTCTTGGAAATTTCTTGTTTTGGAAATCATTGTTACATTATTGACTATATTGCCAAATAGAACAAAAAACAGGATTATTTCTTGAAGCTAATGAAACTTTATAAAAGCAATTTCACATCCCTCTAGGTGCTTTACTTCTTTCATTTGCTATTCATCTCATCTAATTCCAGGAAATAAAGCACTTTCTTCAGATTTAAGTGGCTAATGATGCAAAAAACCCACTCATGGTAATAAAAAAATACAGTATTAAAAACATTAGACCCAGTGGTTAAATTAGTAAAACAAATCATAACCAGAGTAATTAGTGTAGGCAAGAAGGGAAAACAATGCATATCTTGCAACAGATTTGTGAAATGTCAATGAAGGTTATGCCTAATAAATTTATTAGAGTCATACAACATGGAAACAGACCCTTCGGTCCAACCAGATGACATGACCATGTTCCCAAACTAAACTAGTCTCACCTGCGTATTATACTTTAGATCTGTAAATACTTAGTGATGCAGCATTCTTTTCAAAATGTTTAATGGAATATTGTGGAATTGTGGGCTTCTACACAGCAAATGCTGAATGAATGAGAAGCTGTGAAAATCTCTCCCAATATTGTGGGTCAACTCACAGAATTTGGACTGCAAAGGTTCAAACAGTAGCTCACCACCACATTCTCAAGGGCAATAAATGCTTGCCAGCCCACGTCCTACAGATGAATTAAAGAAAATTAAACCTACTGTGATTTTTACCATTGGTCAAATGTCATTGTCTTCAGTTTTTGGTCACTTCATTCTACGAAGCATATATTGACATTTAAGAAAATCTACTGATTGTCACCAGGATAGTATTTGGTTTTGTATGTGTAAATCAGAGCATATTTCCCTCTTCCCCCAATAATCCTCCACTTCTCATCTTGTGCCGTCTTAACAAATGAAAACAACGTTGTGCTGATGGATGAGACCAGGATTAACAAAGTGAGCAGTTGTTCACAATAACAGTTCCCTTATCCAAGAAATGCAAACATTTTGTTTACTCAACAGCACCAGAATTGACACAACGCGGTACTCAACAAAGCCACACAGGTCAGGCTGGTGCAGATCAGTCCAGGGACAAAGCAACAAGCTCTTTAAGTAAACAGTTGCCATTCCTTTATTACATATCCATGCTGGTATTCCATAGTAAAGGAATTCTTTTTTAATTTGGTTAAAGGTTGTTGACTTCTCTAACTGAGCAAGAATTTATTGTCCATCCTTAATTGCCCATGACAAGGTGATGGTGAGTTGCCATCTTGAACTGCTGGGGTGCATTAATAAACAAGATGTAGGCATGGACCATAATTTGTGTTTATGAGTAAATATTAAATATAGGCCATCATGCTGTGCAAGAGTGAATAGCAAGGAAGGTCCAGCAATATCCGCAAACTAATAGGTCTGAAGAACCTGAAACTAGTTCATGCTTGTTTGAGTGCATTGATTCCCCATACCAACAGACTGTACAGGTAGCTTGACCTCATTTATACCTTTCAGTTTTGCATTGTGGGGTAGCCCATCAAAGAAGAACGTTTTTAATGGTTGAAGGTGATGCAGGCATTGATTTTTGTTTTATTTTTTGAAAAGACAACCAAGAAATTAAAATAACTAATGACTAACACCTGAATATTAATTTTTATTCAGATGCAACAAGACTAAAGGGCTACACAGTTTAAGATGAGTTGAATTTTAGACAGTTTACTGACTTGGGTAGTAGTCTGCATTCTTACTAGCTTGCAGTGAAATCTTAAATGGCAGCCAAGGTCCCTGGTTTAAAAGTCAGCAATGAGTCTGCCTCTCTGTGGTCAAGGAGCACTGAGCTGATTTACAGCTGTCAGTTTGCTAACTGGCTTGGAGGGAAACATTTACCTCTATGGTAATGAAAGGTCCAGCAGCTCTCCAGCCCCAGCAGGACCGTTAAGAGCAGTGGTGACTGCTGGGATTGCACTGAGTCTGCAATGATGATTGTTGCTGCAGTCAGATTAAAGGTGAGTGAGTGATTAGAGCGTTGGTGTGGGGAAGATACGTGCACTGGGGTCAGGCTGGTAGCTACTCAAGAGGTCACGAGGACAAAGACAAGAGGTCACAATCAGGAGGGCAGGTATGCTAATGCACAGCAGTGAGTGGGAGAAGGACATTTAGATTGAGGTTATCCAAACAGAAGCAACCTGCCTTGCTTCAGACTTCAAAAGGTCACCATGTGGGGTTGACCACTTCCTGTCATGGTAAACCAGCAGAAATGGGAGTAGGCCCTTAGGTTGCCATAATGGCAACAATTGGCCCAAAGGCAGACACGTGATTATCCAATTGATATCTCCCTCCCTACTGGTTCCATTCTAATCGTAGATGGTAGGTGAATTCCCTTGCCTTTGCACCCCATTTTATGCTTCTCCTAACTCCCTGACTGGTCCCAGATATTCAGGTGACAGAAAATTCCACCCTAGCTCACAGCATCTGTCACTTCATGAATTGTTGCTTGATTTTATTTTATTTTATTTATTGCCATCACATGTACCTGAGTTTAGGGGTCTTTGATGATGTTGGCAGCCTTTCTGCTCTCCCCAGGCCCGAAACGTCGATTCTCCTGTTCCCTGGATGCTGCCTGACCTGCTGCGCTTTTCCAGCAACACATTTTCAGCTCTGATCTCCAGCATCTGCAGTCCTCACTTTCTCCCCACTACCATCTCTCCAGCATCATGTTCGAGCAGCCCAATATCCACTTTTGCTTCTCTTTTGCCCTTTTTATATCTATAGAAACTCTTATGGTCTCCTTTTATATTACTGGCTAGCTTACCCTCATATTTAACCTTCTCCCTCATTTAAATTTGGTCAATGGTTGGACTGAGACCATATAAATGATAGTGTAGTGGTAGCTAATCTTCCTTCTCATATTACTTCCCTTTCATCCATATTCTCTTTTGATTTATAAGATGTGGAGATACCGGTGTTGGACTGAAGTAGACAAAGTTAAAAATCACATAACACCAGGTTAATGTCCAACAGGTTTATTTGAAAAAACAAGCTTTTTGAGTGCTGCTCCTTCATCAAGTAACTAGTGGGGCAGGATAAATAGGACTCAGAATTTATAAGTCCAAGATGATAGTGTCATACAACTGATGTGATGTATCAGACAAACGTAATTCTTAAATCACTTAGAATGGGGATGCAGATTTCAATTGATTAATATTTAAATCCCAGAATTTCCTTTAAGCCACAGCCCTGAGATAACTTAAGGTTTTATCAGTGTATAAAAAATGTGACATCTCAGCTCAGACAATGCATTAAAGGTGTGAGGTTAGAGTCTGTCTGTATCCCAAACTGGAGCTAGGCTGATTCTATTTCCAAAATAGGAATTTATAAAGTATCACATTGAATGCCTACTTATAGGTTGTGTCTTTTTGAACACAATATCTGCAAATACAAATCTGCAAATGCATATTCACCCCATAGACTTATATGTGTGAGTGTGCATGTGAGGGAGGGGAAAAGTGTGTGTGTGTGCGCGCGCTTGGGTGTGAGTGTATAGTATAGTGGAGTCACCTGGTTGAGGCTATCTTCATGGGTACCAAACTTGACTATCAGCCTCTGCTTGGTGACTCTGCATTGTGTGTATCCCAAAGTTCGCCTTGGAGGATGTTCACTAGAAGACCTGAGGCTGAATGTCCCTGACCACTGAAGTGTTCCTGACTGGGAGGGCAACGCCTCTGTCTGGCAATTGTTGTGTAGTCTGGATCAGTGGTGCTGGAAGAGCACAGCAATTCAGGCAGCAACCGAGGACAGGCAAAATCGACGTTTCGGGCAAAAGCCCTTCTGTCCATTCATCCATTGTCGCAGCATCTGCATGGTTTCGCCAATATACCATGCCTGATGAAGGGGCAGTGCTTCAAAAGCTTGTACATTCAAATAAACCTGTTGAACTATAACCTGGTATTGTGCGATTTTTACCTTGATTTATAAGGAACAGATTTTCCTCCTTTATGTTCTGGTTCATCATAAGCCTGGTACCATTACAACATATAAAAGGCATCTGGATGAGTATATGAATAGGAAAGGTTTGGAGGGATATGGGACAAACACTGGCAAATGGGACAAGATTAACATAGGATATCTGGTCAGCATGGACGAGTTGGAATGGAATCTGTTTCCATGCTGCACATCTCAACTTCTCTATGACTCTAAGATAGAGGTTGCTGGATATTCCATATGTTCAATGAATTATTTTCATGGTTATCTTTACATTACAGCTGCTTTCAGGATTGTGTGATCCGAAAGTTCAATATATTATTGTTATGGATATTTAATTTTGTGGAATCCAGAAATATCCTTGTCAGCAAGGGGAAAACAGTCATTGGCAGCCAGGAATCTTTGGAGTTAGAATTCCTACAGTGTGGAAACAGGCCCTCCGGCCCAACAAGTCCACACTGACCCTCCAAAGAGTATCCCACCCAGATCTATTCCCCTACATTTATGCTGACTAATGTATCTAACCTTCACATCCCTGAATAATATGGGCAATTTAGCTTAGCCAATTCACCTAAATTGCACATCTTTGGACTGTGGGAGGAAACTGGAGCACCCGGACGAAACTCACGCAGACACAGGGAGAGCGTGTAAATTTCACACAGACAGTTGCCCAAGGCTGGAATCAAACCCATGTTCCTGACACTGTGAGGCAGCAGCGCTAACCACTGACCCACGTGGCGCCCTCAGATATTAGTGATGGTGCTGTAACTGACCAAACTGCTGTGTTGGGACCATGGCAACTTATTCACGGCTAAAGGAGGATTGATTCAATGATTAAGCTGCATATGAAAAATTTGATATTATTATTTACTCTTTTTGTAGATTCCAATCTTCCCTATTCATTCAAAATGTTATCCTGAAAACCATATGGGATCTTAACTTTAACTGAGAGCCTGAAAATAAAGAACAGACCAATCATCTTGTACATGCTCAATTTTAGAAACTTGAATATTTTCAATATATCCTTTTGGAAGTCAAAGTTCCCAATAAGAAGAGGGTAACACTAGGAAATTAGTCCTTGGCATAAACCAAAAGCATCTACATTTGTTAGTATAAATACAAGTGCTTATGTTTTAAAGAGATTTAATTATAAGAATAACAGAAATAATGAATATTTTACATGATAATGAAATGGAGCAGCTCTTCGATGCAAACAGTTACAATGAGCACAACATTAAGGTTCACTTGGTGGGCCTGATGCCCAGACCAGCTAAAAGAGCAATATGCTTCTGTCAGTCAACAGGAGTGGTGCCCAGGATTTAGTCTGCTGTGCACTGCACCTAATTAGGCTTGTCACTATCTCATTCTTCTCACTGCTTTTTGTCCTAAAAGGGTTTACAGAACAAAGCTGCCAAGTAAATATTTGATCAAACACTTAGGATTATGCCTAATTATCAGCATTCTTGTAAAGCAATTGATGCTTGAGGATGCACAATGTTATATCCAATCCAAGCAAGTAAGCATTGGCACAGTTTTACTGTGTGATGTAGCAAGGACTTAAAAGCTAAATTATAATGGTGAAGCCCAAGCCATGGAAAGGTTTGGGTAACTTACCTACAGATCAGATTTCAACCAAAATGTCATTGCTGTTCATTTATTCATCATATCACCCCATATACCACTTCAAATTAGGTTATTCTGGCAAAAGTACTGAAGACCTCCAGAATTGCCTGGTCAGGCCCTCAGCCAAACTCTTCCAGTTGGAACATTGGCATCTACCTGATAATGTGGAAAATTGCTCTGGTATGTCCTATGCATGAAAAGCAAAAGGAATTCAACTAGTCAGTTATTGCTCCATTAGTCTACTCTCAGCATTTCTTGAGGACTAGCCTGATCACTTCTCAGCCATGGTCAGGTTCCATTTCATTCACCCACCTCTTGATCTAATTACAGCTTTGGCCCAAATATGGATAAAAAGAGCTGAACTCAGGAGGTGATGTTAGAATAACTACTTACAATATCAAGGTTGCATTTGATTAAGGGTGGTATCAAGGAACTGATCAAAATTGGAGTCAAAGAAAAGTAGGGGGAAAATTGGCTGCTGGTTGAATCATACCTAGCGCAATGAAAGATGGGTTTTCTTACTTCAGACCATCTCAGCCATCAGACATCACTTCAAGAATTCTGTGTAGTACTTTCTGAGGCTCAATTATCTTCAGTTAATTCCTGTAACTGTCCTTCCATGACAAGGTCACAAATAGAGATGATAGCTTGTAACTGAATAATTTTCAGCCTCTACATGACTCCTGTAGATACGTAAGCAGTCTGCGTCAAAATGCAGCAAGATCTGGTCAGCATTCATGCTTGAGGTGATAGAAGGCAAGTTGTAATTATGTCAAATCATCACCTGCAACAAACGAATCTAACTGTTTCCTTTTGATATCCAATAACATTACCATTGATGAATCACCGAGTAACCATAGGAACATAGAATATGGGAGCAGGAATAGGCCATTTGGCCCTTTGAGCCTGCTCTGCCATTCACGATGATCATGACTGATCATTCGACTCAGTGTTCCATTCCCATTTTCTCCCAATATGCTTTGATTCCTTTGACCTAAGTGTTATAGCTACATCTTTCTGAAAGGCATAACGTTTTGGTCTTAACAGTTTCTTGTGGCGGAGAATTCCACAGGCTCACCACACACCGTGTGAAGGAATTTCTCCTCATCTCCACTCAAAAAGGTTATCGCTTTTCCTCAGAGTGTGAACCCTGGTTCTGGATTCCCTGGTCATCAAGAACACCCTTCTTGCATCTACCGTCTCTAATCCTGTTACATTTTTATAGATCGGCTACTGTCATAGAGTCATAGAGTCCTACAGCACGGAGAGAGGCCCTTCATTCCACACTGGCTCATGCCAACCAAAATGTCCATCCACGCTGACCCCATTTGCCAGCATTTAACTCATATCCTTCTAGACCTTTCCAAACCATGTAATTATCCAAATGCCTTTTAAATGATGTTAATGTATCCGCTCCAAACTTCCACTGGCAGCTCATTCCATGTGAGTACCACCCTCTGTATAAAACTGTTGCCCCTTAGGTTCCCTTTTATTCTTGCCCTTCTCACCTTAAACTGATGCCCTCTGGTCTTCGATTTCCCAACCCTGGGAAAAAGACAGGGTGCATTCACCCTATCCATGCCTCTCGTGATCTTATACACTTCTACAAGATCCTTCCTCACTCTCCTATGCTCTAAAGAAAAAAGTCCTAGTTTGTCCAACCTCTCCCTATAACTCTGACCCTTGAGTTCTGGCAATATCCAAAATTTCGTCTGCATTATTTCCAGTTTAATAACATCCTTCCTATAGCAAGGTGACCAAAACTGAACACAATACTCCAACTGTGGCCTTACCAATGTCCTGTATGTCTGCAACATAACTTCCTAACTTCTATACTCAATGTCTGATGAAGGCCACTGTTCTTCTTCTTCACTTAAATCATGATGAGGAAGCATCATTGCCTGTACCTGGTTCCCATTCGGAGGAAGAGAAAGTATTGCAATCTTTCGCTGCCATTGAATTGGATTAATTTGATCCATGCCTTTATGTTGTGGTCATAGAATGACCAAAGGAGGGAATGAGGATCTGAAATATGAATTTAGGCAACAAGTATATGAAGGTTTTTATTAACCACAAAATAGTTTTTCAATTTAAAAGAATACTATAAAATGGCTGAGAATATTGATTGAATCCTGTGAACTTGTACTGCTGATTTGCAGAATTAAGCTGAAATTCAAAGATAAGAAGAGAATAGAGTTTTCATAAAATGAATACTGACACATTCATTGACCATTCGAACTAACGTTGAACTGATACATGGCATGACAATTTACGTAAATAAGATTTCTTTTCCAAGGAATACTATTGGATTAGCCTGTTGTCAATCATATCACCATATTACAGTTGATTGGACTTTTCTTGTAATAAGAACCCTTTCCCAGGAAATATCATTGGATTGACTTGCTGTAAATTATGTCACCTTCTTATATGTGATTGGTCTTTCTTGTAATTAAGGCTGTACTATCTCTTAAAAACATATAAATAACATGTAATTTTCAAATGTAATTGTGCAACTTCACCACAGAACACAGAAGCCTTAACCTCTGTGTTGCTGGATAGAATTGCGTCAAGGTACCTTAATTCAATAAACTAATGACCCTTGCTTTTTAAACAGACCATATTCGTTGATTCTTTTGACCGATCTCGAACCAAGAGGCCCCTCTTGAGGGGTCTTAGATCTTCAAAGGCCACTGTGCCAGATCAGGCCAGTTGAGGAATATGTTTCGTTTATATTTCCAGAACATTGTCAGTGTCTGGAGCCATTGCAATGTCTGGTGCTTTTAGCCCATCTTGATATCACATGCTGTAAGTCAAATTTTTTAGGGACTTTGGGAAGAGGCCAAAATGTATTGTCCTCTTGGTACTTCTGCCTGAAGATACTTACAAACTAGAGAACAAATAGAATGAATTAGACAGTGGATAGAAACACAAATGCATTACATCAATACTAAGAAGATCACATCAATAACTGTCACAATGGATTAATATAAATTATATTCATTCTCCTCCATTCTATTGAAATGCTATAATTGTATAACACACAGGACTTAATATCTATCAATATATGTTGTACTGAACTGTTTTTCTTGAGAACCTAATTGTTGTCATCTTATTTGCTATGTTTTTCAGTGTTTCAGTGTTGATTTTTGATGAGTGTCCAAATATTTTGTTAATACTTATACATATTTATGATGACCTAAAACGTACTAACCAATTAAAATACCTGAAAATGAGTGCGGCTTGGCAAGTTTATACCGTGAGAAATGTGTATGTTGCACAGACAGTACACCTTTAAGACATAACATCTCAATATACCTTTAAGAGTCACACTTATGATACATTTAGTGTGGTGTCCTGATATATAAAGGTCTCAGATCACATTTTTATCGGGAATCACTGGAAGCATGACACACCACAGAAAGCACGCTGCTCTGTGGTAACTGAAAACTGAAAATACTAACCCAACACTTTGGCACCTGTGAACTTTAAATATTATAGCCAGCTATAATAAATTTCTGAATCCTTCAATACCAGTCTTGTTTTATGTTATAAGTGATAACATGAGCATTGCTGCATCAGGAAATGTATCTTGAAGGAGGCAAAACCCACAACAAATAACTGAGCCATCCAGAATTTGTTTTTGATCCTATGTCTATACTGACATAAGCTATCTTGGCTATTGGCAGGACTGGTATAGTTGACCACAGTGGCCCTCTGTTAGAAAACTGATAATAATTCTAGATTCTTACTCCTAATTGGATTCCAAACCTATAGTGGTGGTATGTTTGTGTAACCATTAGAAGGTTAGATTGCTTGACAGGTTAAGGGTTTGCTGTTATTCAAAGGCGAGGCTCACATCTGAAAAATGACCATCTGATTAAGATACGTATGGGCATAACCATCACTCACGGAAATGTAAGCAAGCCTTTGGCAAGGAAATGAGAATTTCAAAAAGCCTTCGATCTCCAATGCTACATTTGTGAAATTATTGGCTCATTATTTTAAAGCCTGAGGAAATAATACATTTTTAACAATATTCATTATATATTACTAGTGCAAGAAATTATTGGAGTTTGAAGAATAATGTATCAAGTTTCCACTGCAGGCAAAGAACCTCAATTATGAACGGAACTCTGTCTGTTGGTTGTGGATCGCAGGCCATTTTTCTTGATGTGTATTCCAACTCATATCTTCCATCTCTCTGTGCTATGCTATTCAGGAAAGCCAATGTAACTGAAGCAGAAAACCTCCTTGAAGATGTCAAACAGAGTTTGGTTTGCAAACATTAGATTTATGTGTCTGAAACACCTTGGGATAAGAAAATTAAGCAATATACAAACATAGGAGCATGAATTTGACATTCAGCCCATTGAACTTAATTCATCTTTCAATTAGATCGTGCCTAATCTCAAATTCAATTTGATCTACTTGTCATTGATCTATATCCCTTGCTTTCTGGACTGAACAAAAACTGATCAATTATAGTCTTAAAGTGTCAAATGTCCCAGAATTCTCCAGGACCCTGGAAAAAGGATTTAGATTCCTGCTATCCCTTGTTTTGAAAAAGTGCTTGAAAAATCTACCTCTGATTTTCAGAATTCCCTGTTAATTAATACCATCTGAAGAAATAATCTCTCTGTAACTATTTAAGGTTTTACACGCTTTAATGTATTTTTTAAGTAACACTTAGAGTTAACTCTTGCACATTTTGTGATATTACTTTCATGTCCCTTAATAATTTATTTGTATCCCTTTGCTGTTTATAGCTTGTGGGACTTCCATATTTAATTTTGTCCATGTAAGCATTTTATTTTTGCTAAATATTGTCTTATTTATAGTATTAGCAATGGTTGCTTAACTGCACAAATAGGTTATTAGCATAAGATAGATATATGCTGGATTTGTTTTGTACCCCATGTGACTGAATAATTCTGTTAATAATATTTGTCTGTAAACCTATCCACTGACAGTTCAGCTTAGTTTACTGCAGTCTATTTATTTCTCATGCCTGTTTACCGTTCTCAGATTTAAAAGCTTGGTTTGCGACTCCAACTCTCTATCAGGTTAGAATCAAATTCAGTCAGTCAATGATCTTTATTCACAAGCATTTTCATTAATTTATTAGCTAACTCTGTTTTCTTCTTCATTGAGTGAATGGCTATGTTGTTTCTATTTTATATTCGTCCTGAAAACTGCCTCAAAGGGTTTAAAAATTAATTCACTTCTCCACCTGTCTGTGAAAATTTATATAGGTTTGATTACTTTCTTGCTGCTCCATGCTTCCCTAATCTCCAGGTTTGCCAGATTGAGCATCCTGTGTCAATGGTGATGGAGAGGTACTATGTCTCAAAAAGAACACTCTGATGACAAAACAGCGAAGGCTAACCCATGCTGCAGTAAGTAGACTGCACAGGAATACAGTTAGTGCTGCACATTCATTGTGCTATAATCCTAGAGTTAGACCCATTTTGTTTGATTTGAAATTGCAGGTATTTTGCCACTGTGCTGTGGGCTTTGATGATGACTGTTGCAAGGTTACGTCTGACATATAACCCTTCTGTTGTACATCTTGGAAACAGTGTTTTGTTTTATGAGTATATCAGTCTGCTTGTAAAAATCCCAGGATGTTCAGTATCACTATTCAGCTTATTATATTCAAATAATTTTTAAACTCTGTCATTCACCTTGTGAGACATTCTTACTTTTTACATCCTTTTATTTACAGTGCATTCCTACCTTATAATAATATTACATTAATTTTCTGTTAACAAACCAAAAGCAGAAGGCAGATTCCATAAGGTTTTAAGAAATGCACAGCAAGTGTACAAGGAACCCCATCTTCCACAAGTCTCTGAGATTAAACCACAAAATCAAAGAAAGCGCTGGCAAATGGGAGTAAATTAATTTTGGATTTCTGGTCAGCATGGACAAGTTGGACCAAAGGGTCTGGTCCTGTGCCACACATCTCTATGACTCTAACTGCAGATGTACACAGTACTCTGAAATTGTGTCTGTCATGTAATCTGGGACAGTCTCTTTTGTATTTTGGACAAGTTACTCAACAGACAAGTTACAAGGGTGGCACATTGGCTCAGTGGTTAGTACTGCTGTCTCACAGGAACCTGGATTTGATTTCATCCTCATGCAACTGTCTGTGTTGAGTTTGCACATTCTCCCATGTCTATGTGGGTTTCTTCCAGATGCTCCTGCTTCTTCCCACAGTCCAAAGACATGCAGGTTAGATGGAATGGCCATGCTAAATTGCCCATAATTTCCAGGGATGCTTGGGTTGGTGGATTAGCCATGGCAAATGCAGGGTTACAGGGATAGGGTAGAGGGGTTGGGTCTGGGTGAGATACTCTTCAAAGGTCAGTGTAGACTGAATGGGCCAAATGGTTTGCTTCCACACTGTATGGATTCTATGATACTCATGTTTCAAATTGTTTTAGTCATCCCTTGGACTTCAGGTGACAGAGAATTATGGCCTTGTTTAAAAAAAAAGGGTTAGACTAGACTCCCTACGGTGTGGAAACAGGCCCTTTGGCTCAACACGTCCACACCAACTCTCCGAGGTGTATCATATCCAGACCTATTTCCCTCTAACTAATGCACCAAACATGATAGGAAACTTAACATGGCCAATTCACCCTTCCTGCACATCTTTGGAAACCGGAGCACCCAGAGGAAACCTGCACAGACACAGAGAGAGTGTGCAAACTCCACACAGACAGTCGCACCAGGCTAGAATCAAACCTGGGTCCCTGGTGCTGTGAGGAAGCAATGCTAACCACTGAGCCACCGTGCCGCCCTGGAGTAGGTGATTGTAAGGCTAACGTTGGCAATTACAAACCAGTTCATTTAACTCCAGTAATGGGGAAACATTTGGAAACAATTATTCAGGATAGAATCAACCACAAGGAAAAAGGTGGGTTGAATCATGTTTTAATTAACCTGAGTTTTTTGAAGAGGTAACGGAAAAGATTGATTAGGGTAATGCTTATGACATGGTATGCATTGATTTCCAGAAGGCATTTGATGCAGTGTCTCACAAGTGAGGCAAGTTGTGGGTTATGGTATAAAAAGGACTGTAGCAACATGGATACAAAATTGTTTTCTATCACTCAGCCAGAGATTAATCACTAATGAATTTTTTTTGGACTGGAGGTAAGTTTGTAGTAAAAATGTAAGGGTCAGTATTGGGACCCTTACCTTTCCTGATATATATTAATGATCTGGATCTTGATATGCAAGGGGCAATTTAAAGGTTGGCAGATGACACTAAACCTTGAAAAAAATTGTAAACTGTGAGAAGAATAGTATGGAACCCCAAAAAGATATTGACAAATTGGTAGAGTGCATGAATAGGTGGCAGTTGGAACATAGAAACTTCAAAACATAGAAGATAGGAGCAGGAGGAGGCCATTCAACCCTTCGAGCCTGCTCCGCCATTCCTCACGATCATGGCTGATTGTCCAACTCAACAGTCTAGTCCTGCCATAACCTTCGATCTCATTCACCTCAAATGTTATATCTAGCCATCGCTTGAATACATTCAATGTTTTGGCATCAACTACTTCCTGTGGTAATGAAGTCCACAGAATCATCACTCTTTGGCTGAAGAAATGTCTCCTCATCTCCATCCTAAATGATCTACCCTGAATCCTCAGACTCTGACCCTTGGTTCTGTACACACTGACCATTTGGAACATCGTCCCTGCAGCTACTCCATCTAGTCCAGTTAGAATTTTATAAATCTCTGTGAGATCCCTCCCATTTGTCTGAACTCCAGCGAAAATAATCCCAACCTCATCAATCTCTCCTCGTACATCAGTCCTGCTTTCCTAAGAATCAGCCTGGCAAATCTTCGTTGTATTCCCTCACGAGCAAAAGTATCCTTCCTCAGAAAAGGAAACGAAAACTGCACACAATATTCTAGATGTGGCCTAGAATAGCCAGTAGTCATGGTACACATTGGTACAAATGATATAGATGTAAAAAGAATGGGAACTAGGAAGCTAGGGAGCTTGGAAGAAAGTTAAGAAATCGAAACTCAAAGATAGTGATCTTAGGATTACTGTTAGTGCCACGTACAGTCAGAATAGAAATGACAAGATATATTGGATGAATTCTTGGCTGAAAAGATGGTATTAGAGGGAGGGTTTCAGATTCCTGAGGCATTGGGATTGGTTCTGGAGGAAGTGGGACCTGTACAAATTGAACAGGTTACACCTGGGCAGGACTGGGATTGATATCCCAGGGGGAGTGTTTGCTACAGCAGTTGGGGAGGGTTTATATGCCAAGGGTTGAGAACCTATGTAAGGAGTCAGAGAAGGACGGAGCAAGGAAAAAACATAAGCAGAAAAAGGAATCAGAAAAGTGGTTGGCAGAGAAACCAAGGACTAAATTCAAACAAAATAATTGAGAACAATATTGGAAGCGAGACAAACAATGTTAAAAAGACAAGCTTAAAGGCTTTGTGCCTTAATGCTCAGAGCATTTGCAATAAAGTGGATGAACTAATCGCGTAGATAGGTGTAAATGGGTATGATGTAATTGGGATTATGGAGATCAGGCTGTAGGGAGACCAGGGATGGGAACTGAATGTCCCAGGGTATTCAGTATTTTGGAAGGACAGCAAAAAGGAAAAAGTGGTGGAGTAGCAGTGCTGGTTAAAGAGAAATTAACACAGTAGTGAGAAAGGATATGAGCTCTGACAATGTGGAGTCCATATGGGTAGAGTTGAGAAATAACAAAGGGGAAAAAAACATTAGTGAGTGTCATATATAGACCGCCAAACTACAGTGGTGATGTTGAGAATGGCATTAAACAGGAATTTAGAGATACATGTGAATATCAGTGATCATGGCTAATTTTAATCTGTTTATAGATTGGGCAAATCAAATTAGTCATCATGTTGTCAGGAGGAATTCCTGGAGTGAATTTGGGATGGTTTTTTGACCAATATGTGGAGGAACCAACTAGAGAGCAGACCCTCTTAGACTGGTTACTGTGTAATGAGAAGGGAATTATTACCAATCTAGCTGTGCGGGACCCCTTGGGGATGAGCGACCATAACATGATAGAATTTTTTATCAAATGGAGAGTGAAGTAGATGATTTAGAGACTAGGGTGCTGAATCTTAATAAAGGGAACTATGAAGATATGAAGCGTGAGTTGACCCTGATAGATTGGGGTGAATTACTTAAAGGAATGACAGTAGATAGGCAATTGCAAACATAAAGGAATGCATGACGGAACTGCAACGCCTGTTTATTCCTGTCTGGCACAAAAACAAAATGGGTAAGAGGGCCAATCCATAACTTACAAAGGAAATTAGAGATAGTATCCAATCCAAAGAAGAAATACACCGATTGGCCAAGAAAAATAATAGGTCTGGGGATTGGGAACAGTTTAGATTTCAGCAAAGAAGGACCAAGAGATTGATTAAGAGAGGGAAATGCAGTACGAAAATAAGCTTGCAGGGGACAAAAAGACTGATACTAAGAATTTCTATAGGTGTGTGACGAGAAAGTGATTGGTAAGACAAATGTAGGTCCCCTACAGAGAGAAATGGGAAAATGTATAATAGGGGACAAAGAAATGGCCGAGCAGAGAACACAAATCTGATACCAGAAATGTTGGAGAATGCAAGATTTAGTGTGAGGGAAGAACTGAGAGATATCAATATTAATAGAGAAATAGTGCAAGGAAAATTGGTGGGTTTGAAGGTGGATAAATTTCCAGGGCCTGATAATCTGCATCCCAGAGCACTTAAGGAAGTGGCTGTAGAAATAGTGGATGTATTGGTGGTCATCTGCCAGGATTTAATAGACACTGGAATAGTCCCTGCAGATTGAAGGTTGGCTAATGTTGCTCCAATATTCAAAAACGGAGGTAGAGAGAAAACAGGGAATTATAGATCAGTAAACCTAAAATCGGTAGTGGGGAAAATTCTTGAATCCATTATCAAGGACTCTATAGCAAAGCATTTAGAAAACAGTGGCAGGATCAGACAGAGGCAGCATTGATTTATGAAGGGGAAATCAGGCTTGACAAATTGGTTGGAATTCTATGAAGATGCAACTAGTAAAGTTGACAAGGGGGAAACAGTCAATGTGGTATATTTGAACTTTCAGAAAGTGTTTAACAAAGTCCCGAATAAGAGATTATTGTGCAAGATTAAAGATCATGTTATTGGGGGAAGTGTATTGAGATGGATAGAAAACTGGTGAGCAAAGAGGAAACAAAGAGTAGGAATTAATGGGTCCTTTTCAAATTAGCAGGGAGTAACTAGTGGGGTGCCACAGGGATCAGTGCTGGGATTCCAGCTAGAGTCATAGAGTCATAGAGATGTACAGCATGGAAACAGACCCTTCGGTCCAACCCGTCCATGCCGACCAGATATCCCAGCCCAATCTAGTCCCACCTGCCAGCATCCGGCCCATATCCCTCCAAACCCTTCCTATTCATATACCCATCCAAATGCCTCTTAAATGTTGCAATTGTACCAGCCTCCACCACATCCTCTGGCAGCTCATTCCATACACGTACCACTCTCTGCGTGAAAAAGTTGCCCCTTAGGTCTCTTTTATATCTTTCCCCTCTCACCATAGACCTATGCCCTCTCGTTCTGGACTCCCCGACCCCAGGGAAAAGACTTTGTCTATTTATCGTATCCATGCCCCTATAATTTTGTAAACCTCTATAAGGTCACCCCTTAGCCTCCGACGCTCCAGGGAAAACATCCCCAGCCTATTCAGCCTCTCCCTATAGCTCAGATCCTCCAACCCTGGCAACATCCTTGTAAATCTTTTCTGAACCCTTTCAAGTTTCACAACATCTTTCCGATAGGAAGGAGACCAGAATTGCATGCAATATTCCAACAGTGGCCTAACCAATGTCCTGTACAGCCGCAATATGACCTCCCAACTCCTGTACTCAACACTCTGACCAATAAAGGAAAGCATACCAAATGCCTTCTTCACTATTCTATCTACCTGCGACTCCACTTTCAAGAAGCTATGGACCTGCACTCCAAGGTCTCTTTGTTTAGCAACACTCCCTAGGACATTACCATTAAGTGTATAAGTCCTGCTGAGATTTACTTTCCCAAAATGCAGCACCTCGCATTTATCTGAATTAAACTCCATCTGCCATTTCTCAGCCCATTGGCCCATCTGGTCCAGATCCTGTTGTAATTGAATGTAATCCTCTTCGCTGTCCACTACACCTCCAATTTTGGTGTCATCTGCAAACTTACTAATTGTACCTCTTATGCTTGCAACCAAATCTCACAACATATCAATAATTTAATGAGGAAACAAAATATAACATCTCAAAGTTGGCAGATGATACCAAGTTGTGTGGGAGGGTGAACTGTGATGTGGATGCAGAGATCCTTCAGCAGGATCCGGACAGATTGGGTGAGTGGGCAAATCAATGGCAGATGCAGTATAATTTGGATAAATATTCACTTTGGAAGCAAAAACAAGATTACTACCTGACTGGCTGTAAATTGGGACAGGAGAGTGCAGCAAGACTAGGGAGGTTCAATGCAGAGAATTGCAACCTATTGAAATAACACTGAAAGACAATGTAAAATTTAGGGATACAATTCTAAAGGGAGTGCAGGAGCAGAGGATCCTGAGTATATATGTGCAGAGATTACTGAAGGTAGCAGGAGAGAGGGAGAAACAGTAAATAAAGCATATAATGCTCTCATTTAAGAGTGTGGCGCTGGAAAATCACAGCCAGTCAGGCAGCATCCGAGGAGCAGTGCAAGAATATTAGCGCAAGGAGGTGATGCTGACCTTGTACAATGCTCTTGTTAGACCTCAGCTAGAATATTGTGTATATTGTCGGAAACAAGCAAATGTTTTGGAGAGAGTTCAGAAGTAATTTACGAGAATGGCTCCAGGTATGAGAAACTTCCACGATGATGAGACATTGAAGAAGTCGGGACTGCTCTCCCTCGAGTAAAGAAGGCTGAGAGGAGATCTGATTGAGGTTTATAAAATCAGGAGTAGGTTGGACAAAGTAGATAGTTGATAGGTAACTTATTTCCACTTGCAAAACAAAGAGGAATGAAAGGGCAAAGATTTAAAGTGATGCATAAACAAAGCAAGGTTAATGTGAGATGAGTGTTTGACACAGTGAATTGTCATGATATGGGAAGCACTGCCTGGAAATATGGTGGAGGCAGTTTCAGTTGAAGAGTCAAGACTAGCTTTATTTGTTGTATTTATGTACAACTGATACAGTAAAAACGAGACAGCTTTTCTCCAGTACCGAAGATGCTACACTGACAGCACAAAGCTACACACTTGTGCATAATAAGTGCAAAATATGCAAGATAGCCCAGTAATTCCTGACATGTCAAGGCTATAGGCACAGTGGTGTACAAATTACAGTGTAATAAAGAATGATAAATAATAAAACATTGTCTATCAGCAACTTTAAAGTCATGCAAAGTGTTTCAGATGGAATAGAGCCTGATCATATAGTGTTAAGCAGCCTGATGGCCTGGGGATAAAACTGTTGCACAGTCTGACCGTGATAGACCGAATGCTCCGGTATCTTCTGTCAGATGGCAGGAGGGAGAAGAATTTGAGTGAGGGGTATGAGGGGTCTTCCACCATGCTGTTAGACTTTTGGATGCGGCATGTAGTGTAACCGTCTGTAATGGAGGCAAGAGAGACCCCGATGATCTTCTCAGCTGTCCTCACTATCCATGTTAGATTCGCTCGATCCAAGACGGTGCAATTCCCGAACCAGGCAGTGATACAGCTGCTCAGAGTACTCTCAATGAACCCTGTGGAGAATGTGATGAAGATGAGGGTGGGAGGTGGGCTTTCCTCAGCCTGCACAGGAAGTAGAGATGCTGCTGGCTTTCTTGACTATGGCACAAGTATTGAGAGACCAGGTGAGATTCTCCGCCAGGTCGAAGGCAAGAAATTTGGTGCTCTTCACGATATCCACGGGTGAGCCATCGATGTCCAACAGAGAGTGATCGCTCCGTACCCTCCTGAACCATCTGTTTCATTTTGTCCATGTTCAGAGACAGGTCGTTGGCTCTGCACCAGTCAGTTAGCCGCAGCACCTCCTCTCTGTATGCTAACGTGTCGTTTGTGCTGATGAGACACACTACAGTCGTATCATCAGCGAACTTGATGATGTGATTCACTCTGGCATCGCTGTACAGTCATGTGTCAGCAATGTGAATAGCAATGGACTGAGCACACAGCACTGGGAGGCCCCTGTGCTCAGTGTGATGGTGTTGGAGATACTCTTCCCATTCCAAACTGACTGAGGTTTCCCAGTTAGGAAGACCAGGATCCAGTTACAAAGGGAGGTATTTAGGCCCAGCAGACTCAGTGTTCCAATCAGGTGCTGAGGAATGATAGTGTTAAATGCAGAACTGAAATCTATGAACAGTAATCTGACATAGGTGTCCTTCTTCTCCAGGTGGGTAAGGGCCAGATGGAGGGTGGTGGAAATGGCATCAACAGTTGAGTGGTTGGGACGATACCTGAACTGCAGGGTGTCCAGTGAGGGGGGTGGGGGCAGCAGGGTCTTAATATGCCTCATCACGAGCCTCACAAAACACCTTATGATGATGGATGTTAGTGCAATGGGGCAGTAGTCATTGAGACAGGACTTTGAAGACTTCTTTGGCACAGGGATGATGGTAGTGGCCTTGAAGCACATTGGAAATATGGCACAGCTCAGGGAGATGCTAAAGAAGAGATACCTGAAGAGAGAGCTAAGAGCAGCAAGGAGGGGACATGAAAGGTCCTTAGTTGGTAGGATTAGGGAAAACCCTAAGGCTTTCTATAGGTATGTCAGGAATAAAAGAATGACCAGGGTAGGAATAGGTCCAGTCAAGGATAGTAGTGGGAAGTTGCATGTGGAGGCTGAAGAAGTTGGGGAGACACTGAATGAATACTTTTCGTCAGTATTCACTCAGGAACAGGACATTGTTGTCGATGTGAATACTGAGTCACAATTAAGTAGAATGGATGGCTTTGAGGTATGTAGAGAAGAGGTGTTGGAAATACTGGAAGGGGTGAAAATAGATAAGTCCCCTGGGCCTGATGGTATTTATCCTAGGATTCTCTGGGAAGCAAGGGAGGAGATTGCTGAGCCATTGGCCTTGATTTTTATGTCCTCGTTGTCTACAGGAGTAGTGCCAGAAGATTGGAGGCTAGCAAATGTGGTTCCCTTGTTCAAGAAGGGGAGTAGGGATAACCCTAGTAACTATAGGCCGGTGAGTCTCACTTCTGTTGTGGGCAAAGTCTTAGAGAGAATTGTAAGGGATAGGATTTATGAACATCTGGATAGGAATAATGTGATCAAGGATAGTCAGCATGGTTTTGTGAAGGGCAGGTCGTGCCTCACAAACCTTATTGAATTCTTTGAGAAGGTGACTAAGGAGGTGGACAAGGGGAAAGCGGTAGATGGATTTTAGTAAGGCATTTGATAAGGTTCCCCATGGTAGACTACTGCAAAAAATACGGAGGTATGGCATTGAGGGTGAGTTGGAGGTTTGGATTAGGAGTTGGCTGGCTGCAAGAAGACAGAGGGTAGTAGTTGATGGCAAAGGTTCATCTTGGAGTGCCGTCACTAGCGGTGTTCCGCAAGGGTCTGTCTTGGGACCATTGCTGTTTGTCATTTTTATAACTGACCTGGAGGAGGGGTTAGAAGGTTGGATGAGCAAGTTTGCGGATGATACGAAAGTCGGAGGAGTTGTAGACAGTGAGGAAGGATGTGGCAGGTTACAGCTGGATATAGATAAGCTGCAGAGCTGGGCAGAAAGGTGGCAAATGGAGTTCAATGTAGCTAAGTGTGAGGTGATTCACTTTGGTAAGAGTAACAAAAAGATGGGGTACTGGGCTAATGGTCGGATACTTGGTAGTGTGGATGAGCAGAGGGATCTTGGTGTCCATGTACACAGATCTTTGAAAGTTGCCACCCAGGTAAATAGTGCGGTGAAGAATAGTATGGTGTACTGGCTTTTATTGGTAGAGGAATTGAGTTCCGGAGTCCTGAGGTCATGTTGCAGTTGTATAAGACTCTGGTGCGGCCGCATCTGGAGTATTGTGTGCAGTTTTGGTCACCATACTATAGGAAGGATGTGGAGGCACTGGAACGGGTGCATAGGAGGTTTACCAGGATGTTGCCTGGTATGGTAGGAAGATCGTATGAGGAAAGGCTGAGGCACTTGGGGTTGTTTTCAGTGGAGAAAAGAAGGTTTAGGGGTGACTTGATAGAGGTGTACAAGATGATTAGGGGTTTAGATAGGGTTGACAGTAAGAATCTTTTTCCACGTATGGAGTCAGCTATTACAAGGGGGGCATAGCTTTAAATTAAGGGGGGGTAGGTATAGGACAGATGTTAGGGGTAGGTTCTTTACTCAGCGAGTCGTGAGTTCATGGAATGCCCTGCCAGTAGCAGTGGTGGACTCTCCCTCATTATGGGCATTTAAGCGGGCATTGGATAGGCATATGGAGGATAGTGGGCTAGTGTAGGTTAGGTGGGCTTGGATCTGCGCAACATCGAGGGCCGAAGGACCTGTACTGCGCTGTATTCTTCTATGTTCTATGTTCTATGTTCTAGATGTCTGTGAGAACATCATCAGTATATCAGAGCATCCTCTGAGCACTCTGCCAGGGATGTTATCTTGTTTAGCACCCTTATGTGGTTTGACTCTGCATAGGGATTTCCTCGAGTCGGCTGTGGTAAGACACAGCACCTTGTCATTGGGAGGGAGGGGTGGACTTCCTCGGTGCCACGTCATTTTGTGCCTCAAACCGTGCATAGTTGCTCAATTCATCCGGGAGGGAGGCATCACCGGCACAAACAGGCGATTCTGTTCTGTGGTTGGTGATGGCCTGGATGCTCTTCCACATGCTCCACATATCGCTGCTGTCCTGAAAGTGACTGTGTATTCTCTGTGTGTGCACGGTCTGCCTCTTTGATGGCCCGGGTCAGGTTGGCCCTCACTGTTGTTAGGGCCGCCTCGTCATCTGCTCTGAAGGTCCTCAGTAGCACACACACACACCTTTGTGATCATCCACGGCTTCTGGTTGGGGCAAGAAGTGATGGTCCTGGACACAGTGACGTCGTCAATGCACTTGCGAATGTAGCAAATCACTGACACTGTGTATTCCTCTAAGTTGATGGAATCACCATCAGTTGCCACCTCCCTGAACACACCAGTCAGTACACTCAAAACAGTCTTGAATGGCTACTACAGGCCAGGTTTTCACCTGCTTGAGAACCGGTTTGACACGTATGACGAGCGGTCTGTATACTGAGATTAGCATAACAGGAATGTGATCTGAGGAGCCGAGGTGGGCCCAGGGCTCTGCCCTGTATGTGTCGGGGATGTTTGTATAAACCAGATCCAGTGTGTTCCTCCCTCTCGTCACAAAGTCCACATGCTGATGGAACTTAGGGAGCACAGTCGTGAGATTCACATGGTTGAAATCTCCAACAACTCCAACATCTCCAACAATGCTCCTTAGCATTGGCACTGGGAGGAATATATACCCTACGTATAAGGACAGCAGTGAATTCTGTGGCAAATAAAAGGTCTGCACCTAACAGTCACAAACTCCCCCACTGATAATCAGTCACTGGAGACTAGCACGGAGCCTTTGTACCATTTCATGTTGATGCACAGACCCCCACCCCGAGCCTTACCACACAGAACTGCATTTCTGTCCGCACGAAACAAGGCGAGCTCATCTAGCTGGATAGCTGGAAGCACTCAAGAGGGCACTGGATGGTTTATTGGTAAGTAATGGTCTGCAGGAATATGGGGAAAAGGCAGGAGATTGGCACTAGATAATAGATTAGATTAGATTACATTACATTACATTACAGTGTGGAAACAGGCCCTTCGGCCCAACAAGTCCACACCGACCCGCCGAAGCGAAACCCACCCATACCCCTATATTTACCCCTTACCTAACACTACGGGCAATTTAGCATGGCCAATTCACCTGACCCTGCACATCTTTTGGACTGTGGGAGGAAACCGGAGCACCCGGAGGAAACCCACGCAGACACGGGGAGAACGTGCAAACTCCACACAGTCAGTCGCCTGAGGCGGGAATTGAACCCGGGTCTCAGGCGCTGTGAGGCAGCAGTGCTAACCACTGTGCCACCGTGCCGCCCACTAATAGAATCAGACTCGATAATATAGCTGGGCAGGCACAATAAGCTGAAGGCTTCCTAATGCACCAGAATAATTCTGTGAAGTTATTTATGTATGCTTTCTCAGGCATGATTAAATTCCAGACATTTGCATCATATATGCTTCATTACATACAGGTTCAAGTTATGCATGCCATATCCAACTGCACGATTCTGTACATTAGGTATACTCAGTAACCGGCCCATTGCTGTTCCTGACAAGCAAAGGGATAAGTTAATAAAAATGCAGATGCTTGCTGGAGTACAGCAAGGACTGAGTCTAACATTCTCAGCAATATTTTGGAGATTGCTCTGCCTGTGGAGGCTTAAACTGGTTCCCATGTAGTCCTCAGATTGCTGCAATATTACGTAGAGGGTACAGACTGCAGATCAGTAGCTTCCATTATTCAGGTGCTAAAATTGCTAAAAATGCTGTCCGAGGCAAATGCATGTTTACACTTCTAAAGCGAATATTGCCAACTGCATAGTGAATACAGTGAATGACTGTCAGATGTAAGTCAATATCGGTCAGTGAGCGTGCAATACAAGTTGATACTAGGGCTGTCAGTTTGGAGCGAATGCTGCCTCTTAAATGTGTACGGATGAACATGCTTTCAGCCCCAAGAAGGACTCATTGAACAGAGCTACTGGCATGAATTATCAACTGGTTACTGATTAATCGCTAATTGATTTTTTCTGGCTATTGCTACAATTTTGTAAGTGATTAATGTGTCCTTTAATTGTTTCAAATTGAAGAAGTCTGAGATTCGTTTGACAAGTGCTGGAAGACATTTCTTGAGTTCAGACTGTGCACAAGCCAACTGTTTCCTGACATGTAATGATAAACAGCCCCTTTGGCATACAGTGAGCAGAGATGATGAGTACAGAGAATACTGTGCAAGGCAAGTTGCTGTAAGATGCTGGAATAGTAGGGGAACAGTTACCTCCAGGCCACCACAGCAAAACAAAAGATGGTTGTTGTCAAGAAGGGCTCCAAGTTGGGCACAGGCTGATGGTTCTGGTGCAAAAGAACCCATGGGCAGCGTGCATAAAGTTAGAACCATACTGTCACATCAAATGTGACAGAGCAGACTATTGATATTCTCAGACAAAGTTTCCATTGCCCAGACCAGCCAGCAGGACTACTGCATTCTTCAGCAGAGCTGGTATCTGTACTGCCATAGAAACTTAGCCTCAACCCATTGAAAAATCAGCTGTGCCATAATGTTATGACAAGTAGTTCAAGAGCAGGAGTGAAAAACAGTGAGAGTATGAGGAGCAGCAGGACATTAAAGTAGAAGAGAGAGATATCATAGACATTCCCTTCCTGCTTGGGCTGTCTCTGGCAGATTTGTCTAAATATGATATCCATGACTACCATTCCCCATTCGCCTACAAACCCACACCTTTCCTGTAGTTTGTCACTCAGCTACAATGAAGCATTGGTTACACTGCGTGATGCCTCCTGGGCATGTAAAGTGCATTATGCAGCCGAGTGGAGACAGAAAGAGAGCAAATCAGGAGCCAGATTGGTGGAACAGCAAAGAAGAGCTAGGGCCATGAAGTGCAAACCATAGCCATTGATGTCAGCTGAAAAGCTGCAGAGTGGCAGTGGAACTGGCCAACAGCTTCAGAAGATCCACATGGGCAAAACTATTGAGTTTGAGAGGTCGTAAAGAGATTAGATCGCTCTGTGTCTAGGAAGCAAAGAAATTGATGTTACATGGTCACAAAAAGTTAACAGTACGAGTTCTTTGAACTGAATGCATTACCCAGCTGAGTAGATTTTTGGAGTTAAACTCTACAACAATATCATGATGGATTAGTAACATTGGAGAAGTATCCAGTTTAAATAGTTCATTTAGCTAAGCTTTAATGTTTATAAAAACTGTTGTTAGTGGATTAAAGAATCTTTTATAATCTTCATGCAGTGAATGTGTTTAAATTGTCTTTTATATTTTACCTAACGTATGTTTATTATTTGACTCACTATCATACCACACTTCACCAGTGAGCTGAATATTGATGGAACCTGTATAATATAAGACTTAAAAAGTATCTTGGAAAATTGCCCAAGATGCCAAACTCTCCCACTATTTTTATGCTGCTACCAATAGAGGCATTGATGAGTCCAGTACAATAGAAACACGACTGTAAAACTATCCTCTAATGCACAGCTCAATTTAATGCGAGTCCATCGTGAACTTTCAATTAAAGATCTTAACTAACAGTGTAAAATCAAAATTATATCCACTGTACCGCTCTGAAATAATGCTGTAGAGTATCTGTTTCATGCTACAACAGTCATTCTATTCACTTTATATTCATTTAAAAATTATACTGTAAAAATAAGTGCACCATCAATAAATTTTACATTTTATGATTAGATCATTTTTTACAGTCTGACGGTTCTTTTCTTTAAGTTGCAAAACCATATGGGATATGCATACACATTCAGATCTCGAAAATCTAATTTCCAAAAGTTTACATGGAAATAATCATTAATTTTGGCTTTTATCTGTATGAGGGTCAATGAGCAAAAGTTGATTAAAAAGGAAAGTTTGGGCAGAAAGAATGTAAATTTAGTGAAATACATATTTTTCGTATATAATGTATGGTGATCATTCATTAGGATTCACATTCAGGTAGTTGTCTGATATCTGATCCTTTTATGCTGAAAAAAATTAAGACTAAAATGTTAATTGAATTCTATTATCCTTATAGTTTTCTAGTTTTAATGTCATCAACTAGAATGCATCTACATATCATATATTTTGATCTATTTAACACGTCTAATGAATTACCAACTTTGATTCAAATGAATCACATTAAAATTATTTTGAAATTGCATTACATTTTTGTTAGACCTTAAAGACAGAAGTTAAAACAAAATCCAATTTCTGAAGATTACGAAGAGAAATATACGCAGGATATACTTGTAATAGATCGATTGGCTTGATGAACTCATCTCTCCATAATTTGATGCAGAACAATCTTTTCACAATGTCTTCAAAAGGACCTTGCCATAACATCTCACCTGCAATCTTAATATATGAACCCAATGAACAGCAATATTGGTCAATCCTCGTGTTTTCAGGCAGGCAGTGAAAAGAGAAATAATAAATAAAAAAAACGGAGTAATGTATAGAGATGGGCAAAGTGGAGGGCAGCAGAAAAGAGGTTGACTTAAGTAATTTGATAACAGATGCCACAATGAGAGTGCTAATGGTGGACATGTAAAGATGGCACAAGGCTGACAAGCATGGCATACCATGACAGCAGATCCTCTGGCAAGAATAAATAACAGCAGCAGCAGCTGAATAAGGGCATATAACAGATTCGAAGAATGGAAAAGTTTGTTACAGTATGAGAAAAAAAATCTACTTTTATCCATGAGAACTATTATAAAAACTGTTTTGGCTTCTATCAAATAATGCTGCTTAATTTAAATTTAAATGCAACAGTCATTAATTTAGGTTTTTCAAAATACAGTGATGGTTGAGAAGTTTTAATGCCAATGGTTCTTGACCTCCATGAATTTGTCCCAAGTGGAATTACTGCCACTTCACATTTTCCACCCTTTGGTTATGGTTATTAACAATAAGTAAAGCTAGATCACGGCTCAGTTAATATTTTCAAGTACAAATGCCAATATAAAGTGCAGTCACAATTCAGGACATATTAGTGTAACATTGCACACAGAGGTATACTGCTTCTTATAACTTGTTTATTTATGAGAAGTTAACATCTTCTGAGGAAAGCACGAAAGGTTCATCAAACTTTGAATCCTGCGTTCTCTCCTTGAGGTCTACTTTTATGCTTAACTGAATATTCTTTTATTTTTAAAAAATAAAATCCAAATTAAAATTGTTCCTTCAGTTAAAAGCAAAAATTTGAAGAAAGCAGCAATGTAAATCTTAAAGTCATGTTTAACCTTTTTATATCAGTACTAGCCAATATCTGCAGGTCAGAAATTACCCCAATAATGTGACAAGCAATAGATATGCAGCCTACTTGAATAATATGTATGTGTGTTTATAGAGAAGGGAATTGGGCATTATGAGGTACTTACAGAAAAGTCGAGCTAAGACAACAATCAGATCATCTTAATGATTAGTGGGGCAAGCTCGAAGGGCCAAATAGACTATGCGTGGTCCTCAGTCCTGCATTTCTACCTCCTGAGTCCTCAAGATCTATCCACGAACTGCAAGGTCTAAGTCACGGGTGTGATGGAATGCTTTCCACTTTCATGAATGAGAGCAAATCTTAGGACACTCAAGAATTCACCACTATCCACCCGATAAAACAGTCAACTCGATTGGCACTTCACCCACCACTTTAGAAACTCTCTTTCTTCACCACCAACATAGGCCACAAGGTATACCATCAACAAGATTCACTGCAGTAAATTACCAAGTCTCCTTTGACCGCACAGTCCAAATCTGTGGCCTCTACTCATCTGATGGGAGCAGCACAACTTGCAAGTTGCCCTCTCTGCCATATACCATCCAGACTTGTGATTAAATCATCATTCCTTCACCGTCACATGTCAAAATCCTGGAATGCTGTTACAGTGCTTACATCTCATGGACTGCGGCATTTAAAGAAACTAGCTCACCACCAGCTTCTCCAGGGAAATCAGGAAGGAACAGATTAGGGATAAACAGAATGCAACAAGTAAAACTCAAAGAAAGGAAAAAATCGCAAAAAAGTTCATAATCTGAAGATGTTCAACTCAGTGTTAAGTCCAGAAGGTTGGAAAGTGCCTAGTCTGAAGATGAGGTATTGTTCCTTCAATTTGTGCTGTGATTCACTGGAGCATTGCAGCCTGCTGAGGACAAACACATGGCATGTGAGCCGTATGCTGTGTTAACCAACTAAGGGCAAGTCGGGATTGTGCTTGCGCATGGATTGGACAACACATTCCAGTACAGATTCCAGCATCTGCAGTAATTAGCTCCTATGAAAAGATGTTTTGAAAAAAATTAAGGTAGACAATTCTGCCGGAGCTGATGGGATCTATCCCAGAATGTTAAGGAAGGTAGCTAAGGAAATTGCTAGGGCCTTATATGAAATCTTTGTATTCTCTTTAGGCACAGGAGAGGTCCCAAAGTACTGGAGAATAGCCAAAGTCTTTCGTTTGTTTATGAAAGGCAACAGGGATAATCCAGGAAATTACAGGCTGGTGAGTCTTACGTCAGTAGTAGGGAAATTATTGGAGAAGGTTTTTAAGGAAAGGATTTATTCATATTTGAAAAAATATGGATTTGTTAACAATAGGCAGTATGGATTTGTACAGGAAAGACCATGAATTACAAACTTGATTGAGTTTTCTGAGGAAGTGGCAAAGATGATTGATGAGGGCAGGGAGGTGAGTAAGTCTATATGGACTTTAGCAAGAGTTTTCACAAGGTGACTCATGGCAGACTGATACTAAATGTGAAGTCACATGGGATCCGCACTGAGCTTGTAAGAACTGGCACAGTCATAGAAGACAGAGAGTAGTGGTGGAAGGATATTTTTCAGATTAGAGATCTGTGAACAGTGGTATTCTGCATCGATCAGCACTGGGACCCCTGTCATTTGGAGGTGAAAGTAGGTGGTCTGATTAGTAAATTTACGGAGGACACAAAGATTGGGAGAACTGCTGATGGTGAGGAGGATTGCCCTAGTAAATATAGATAGGCTAGAGACTTGGATGGAGAATTGGCAGATGGAATTTAATCTGGACAAATGCAAGGTGATCCATTTTGGGAGATCTAATGCAGAAGAGAAGTATAGAGTAAATGGTAGGTTCCTTAGAAACATTGACATCAACAGGAGGATCTAAACATATAAGCCCACAGTTCCCTGAAAGTGGCAACACAAGTAGATAAGGTGGTCTAGAAGGCATATGGCATGCTTGTCTTCATCAGTCAGGGCACAGAGTATAAAAATTGGCTAGTCATGTTACAGCTGTGTAGAACTTTAGTTGGGCCACATTTGGAATTTTGTGTAGAATTCTGGTCGCCACACCACCAGAAGGATGTGGAGGGTTTGGAAAGGTTACAGAAATTGTTTTTCATGATGTTGCCTGGTTTATTAGCTATGTGGAGAGATTGGACAAATTTAGTTTGCTTTCACTTTAACATCAAAGGATGAGAAGCAACCTGATAGGAGTTTCCAAAATTATGAGAAGCATGGATAGAATCGATAATCAAAGTCATTTTCCCAGGGTAGAAATCTTAATTACTCGGGCACTTCGGTTTAAGGTAAAAGGGGGTAAGTTTAAAAGAGATGGGAGAGGCAAGTTTTTTACATGCAGAGTGGTAAGTGCCAGGAATATGTTAACAGAAGAGGTGGTGGAGGTGGATACAATAGCAACATTTAAGCGGTGGCTTGACTGGTATATGAATAGGCAGGCAATAGAAGGATATGGATCGCATAGAGGCAAAAGATTTTTGTTTAGAAAGGTATCGAAAGTTGGTGCAGTCTTAGTGGGCTGAAGGGCCTGCTCCTGAGCTGTACCAATGTTGTTCTTTGTTTTGTTCCTTGTTCTGAGAGCTTTTAAAGTTTAGCTGAAAGGGAAAAGCACTAAAAGGCTGATTGATCCTCTTCAAGCTGTTTCCACTGATTCAAATCTTCTTGGCATTTACAGTTTCGGTGCTTAAGACTTTGCAGCTTGTTTTGAAACTTTAGGTTTTATGCCCTGGATTCCTCCATTTCTTCCAAAAGTTTAGCCTTTTGTTCTTCTAGTATATTTTTTTCCTTCATAACCCACTCTGATAAATATCCAGCCTATAGATCATTATGCACTAAGGAAATTAAGGGCAATACACATAGTATGGAAAGGTGAGGTTGAGGTAGAAAGTTAGATATGATCTTGTTGAATGACAAAAAGGTCAGAGGGCCACATGGCTTTCCCTGGTTACTAATTTTAATTTCTTTATGTTCTGTATTGACATTTCATCCAGAGAGTTGGGAGCTGAGAATAAACTTCTGGTTGATTTTTAATTTAAATATTCGGGAATATTTAAGAACAACTGTTTTTGATCAGGCTCTGAGGTAAAACTGACAAATGAACTGGTGACAGTAGAGGATTTTCTCTTTTTCTCCCATGCAAGGCAGCGGAATTTGTCAATTTGTTTTTCTTTGAAGGTAAAAAAGCCTGTTCGAGTGATGAGCAACACAGGCAGCAGGGGGCTTATTGACCTTCTTGAGATTCAGGAGAACCTTGCAAAGCATCCTTTCAGGAGGGCCCACCTAAAGAGATCATGTAGGACAGAAGTAGGCCATTCGATTCATCGAGTCTGCTCTACCATTCAAAGCGATCACGGCTGATCTGTTGATCCTTCTACGTTTCTGACTTTTACCCATAGCCCTTAATTCCCTAGCTGATTAAAAATCTGTCTACCTCAGTCTTGAATATTCTTAATGATCCACCCTCAACTGCCTACTGCAGTAAAGAATTCCACAGATTCGCAATCTTCTGAGAGAAGAAATTCATCCTGATCTGTGTCCTAACTGGATGACCCCTTACTCTGAGATTATGTCCTTTTGTCCTAACTTCAGCAAAGGGCAAACAACCTCTCAGCATTTACTCTGTCAAACCCCCTGAGAATCTAATATGTTTCAATGAAGTCTCCTTTTTTTCCTTCTAAACTCCAATGATTACAAGACCAACCTCACATCATAAGAATATCCCCCATGTCTGGAATCAACCAAAAGAACCTTCTCTGGACAGCTTCCAATATCAATATATCTTTCTTTACTTAGTTGGGGTGCTACGGTGGCTCAGTGGTTAGCACTATTGCCTCACAATGCCAGGGACCTGAGTTCAATTCCAGCCTCAGGCAACTGTCTGTGTGACATTTGCACATTCTCTCTGTGTCTGCGTGAGTTTGCTCCAGTTTCCTTCCACAATCCAAAGATGCGCAAGTTAGGTGAATTGACCATGCTAAATTGCCCATAGTGTTCAGGGAGTTGTAGGTTAGGTGCGTTAGTCAGGGGGAAATATAGGGTAGGGGAATGAGTCTGAGTGGGTTATCCTTTGGAGGGTAGGTGTGTAATTGTTCAGCCGAATGGCCTGTTTTCACACTGTAGGGATTCTAGGATTAACAAATTGTTCATAATATCCCAGCTGTGGTCTGAGTAGTGCCTAATATAGTTTTAGTAAAAAGTTCCTGCTTTTATATTCCATTCTATTTGAGATAAAGACTAACATTCCATTTTCCTTCTGTATTACCTGCTGAATGTGGATGCGAGCTTGTTTTAGTGATTCATGCACAAGGATTTCCAAATTCCTCTGCGTTGAAGTTTTCTGCAGTCTTACCCCATTTACATAATATTCAGGTCTTTAATTCTTCCCACCAAAGTGTACGCCCTCACATTCTCCCACGTCACATTCCACCTGACAAGTTTTCACTCATTCACTCAACTTGCCTATGTTCCTCAGTAGAGTCATGTTATTATCATTATTTTCCTTTGCATATATTTTTGTGTCATCTGCAAATTTGGCTGTAATACATTCATTTCCATCACCCAAGTCATTAAAATATATAATGCAAATAATTATGGTCTCGCACTCAACTCTGTGGTACTCCACTGGTTACACATTGCTAGCCTGAAAATGGACCCTTTATCCAAATTTCTGTCTTTTATTACAGCATCATAGAACATGGAAACAGTTCCTTTGGTCCAACCAGTCTATGCTAACCATAATCCAAAACTAAACTAGTCCCAACATCCTGCTCCTGGCCCATATCCCTCCAAACCTTTCCCAGTTATGTAATTATTCAAGTGACTTTTAAACATTGCAATTGTGCCCGCATCCATCACTTCCTTAAGAAGTTTATTCTGCATGCGAACCACCCTCTGTATTAAAAATTTGCCCCTCGTATTTTTTAAATCTCTCACCTTACAAATGTGTCCCCAGTCTTGAAATCCCCCATCCTAAGGAAAAGGGACCTATCATTAACCCTATTTATTTCTCTCATTATTTTATAAACGTCCTAAGGTTACCTCTCAACATCCTGTGATTCAGTGAAACAAGTCCCAGCCTGTCCAGCCTTTCCTTATAACTCAAATCTTCCCTACGCAGCAATAACCTGGTAAATCTCTTCTGAAACCGCTATAGCTTAATAATATCCTTCCTGTAACTGGGTGACCAAAACTGGATGCAGTACGCCCAGAGCAGCCTCACCAACATCCTGTGTAACCTCAACATAACATCTCAACTCCTATACTCAAAGGGCTGAGCAATGAAGGCAAGCATGCTAAGCATCTTTTTAACCACCCTCTCTATATGTGATGTAAGCTTCAAAGAATTATGTACCTGAACCCCTTCTATTCTACAACACTACCCAACACCCTACCATTAATTGTATAAGTCCTGCCCCTGATTGTTGTAACAAAATACAATACCTTGCATTTATCCAAATTGAACTTGATCTGCTATTTTTCGGTCCATTGACCCATTTGATCAAGATCCCTTTGTAATTTTAGAAAACCTTCTTCACTGTCTACTAATACCATCAATTTTTGTGTCATCCTCAAGTTTACTAATCATGCCTTCTATATTCACATTCAAATCATTTATATAAATGACAAAAAAAAAGAGCTAGAACTGATCCCTGTGGAACACTACTGGTGACAAGCCTCCAATCCAAAAAGCAACACTCTACCACCACTTTCAGTCTCCTGCAATTAAGCCAATTGACAGGTTCACTCTAAATCTCATGTGAGCTAACTTTACTAATTAGTCAACCAGGTTTTACTGAAGTCCAAGTAAACAACAGCAAATGCTCTGCCCTTATCAGTCTTTGTGTTAACTTCCTCATGCTAATGGACCAATCCAACATCTTGGAGTCTTGCCTTATTAAGTAGCCTTATTCATGGCTCCTAACTGAATGCCTTTTGGAAATCCAAATAGATTACATCTCCTGGTTCTCCTAATAAGAACTGTGATAAATTTGTCAGGCATGCTTTCCCCTTCATGAAACCATGCTGAGGCTGTTTGATTTACTTTAGTATTTCTAAATGCTGTGCTTTTATATCCTTTAGCATTTTATCAATGATAGATTTTTATGCAAACTCTCCTGTGGTTAACTGTTTGCTGTCTTCTTCCCTTTTTGAATAATTATGTTAAATTGGTGTTTTTTCAATCATCTGGGACTTTCCCCAAATATAAGGATTCTTGGAAGATTAGTTACAGTGCATCCACTATCTCTGTAGCCATTTCCTTTCATATCCTAGGATGCAACCCATCAGGTGGAGGTGCTGGTGTTGGACTGGGGTGGACAAAGTCAGAAGTCACATGACATCAGGTCATAGTCCAACAGGTTTATTTAAAATCACAAGCTTTAGGAGCACTCCTCCTGCATCAGATGAAAGACCAGCGCTCTGAAAGCTTGTGATTGCAAATAAACCTGTTGGACTATAACCTGGTGTCATGTGACTTCTGACAAAGCCTATTAGTCTGCCTTGTAGTTTTTCTCTCATAATAATTATTGTGTATTTCCTGAGTCAGTTAATGAGGGTTCAGTTTCAGATTTTTAAAAATTAAATGCCTTGATATATTCAGCATGGGAGGGTTCTTCTGGCAGTGGTAGTGTCCCTATCTCTGATACATAAGATATGGGTTCAGGTTTCACCTGTTCAAGGTGTGTAATAATATCTCTGAGCAGGTTATTGTGAAAATACGTATAAGTATTCAGCAATGGGTCTCCAGGGATTAAAGGCTCAGGAGTACCTTAGAGTTGCCATTCACTCAGAGACTGGGAGCAATCCATCGAAGGCATTGCGAGTAGAAGCAGCTGCCACCAAGACCATGGCAATTTCCCTGCTGCCACTGGGTGAATACCATCAAAGACAGGCTGAGGCCCTGGTAGGTTCTTTAACATGCACTCAAGGGCCTCAATTGACTGTAGAGTTTGATGGCTTCCTGCCCACCTTCCAGCCCCTTCCTAACTGAGGTTGAGGTGGGAAAATGGTGAATGCCCACACACCACCCTCTCACCCTATTAAATGGAACATGCCTTGAAACATACCTCAGGGGGGGACATTATATTCTGCCCTTCCATTCCAATTATTCAGTACTTCATGAATAAGAGAAATTCACTAGTTGTGAGTGTGAATCAGTGTTAGCATTGTCCCTAACACCAACAAAAGCAGCATAACCAATTAACCTATAAAAGTAATCATTTGCTTTTGTCTTCCTTATAAAGTATAGAAATCTTAAACTGTTGGTTAGCAATTTTATAACATGGTTGCACAAAATTTATATGTTATATATCCTGTGTCCTCTATTTGGAATAAACTTTATTCTAATGGTTGCTGCTATTTCAACTGTGACATTCTATCATATTTGCAAAAAAAAGGCATTAATTAGAAGAAACAGCATTGCTTTTTACAAGAGAAACTGCTTGCAATTATTCTATGAATAGATGGTAGTTACTTTGCCACCTTTTAAATGATTATTTTTATACATATCCGAAATAAGTGATGTCTTCTACAACTCTCGTAGTAGCTGGAAGTGCATAGAGAGTTAATAGGTTCTGAGAACACAGAACAGTGGGAAATAATTTTAAAAGGGTATTCATAAACTGCCAATGCATAAGCATAATATCAGTAGAAAAAAAATGTCAATGAAAAGGGAATTACAGATTGCTGATAACAACATACATTTCAAAGGCAGCCAAATTAATATAAATAAATTGTTTTTTTATTAACTCACCACTATCAAGAGGTTTGCTGAACAAATGTTGTTTCAAACACGCCCATAGTTCATGTTGGATTATCGTTTACAAATTATGCTAAAAATATTAACTTATAACAATAATAACCTCATATCTAAGAAAAACAAATTCCTAGAAATGATTGTGAGGCAGTAATTCAGTCCATAATCAACAATAAACAGTTTATAACCAACGGTTGAGCCTTGAGTTTAGATTACTGCCTTGAAATCTTAATATGATAGGCATGATGCATGCTTTCAATTTTGCTGTGCTCTAGTGATTTTATTTTATTCTGGCAGTCATTGACAGTTCACTGCAGAGCATTTGATGCAATATACCCTTCGCAGAAGAGATTAATTATTGCGAAACTTTGATGGTGATTTTGTTAATTAAAATTAACAAATCAATAATATTCAAATATACAGGTAAAAAACAAACAAATGTCAGAAAATTAAGAATTTACATTACTCTTCTGATATCTCTCTTCAACTATTGCTTTTATAAATAATATTGATGTTTTTGCTTGGGATTCTTTTAAGTTGAAGCCAAGCAGTTGATGTTAATAGGTTTTGACTGCTCTGAGAAATCAATCCACTTGATAGTTTTGTTTGGTTACTGGCAAAATGATGCCAACAAGGAGACCGATATTTTTGTGCAATAATTTCAAAGTGCTTTGGATATAGTTTGTGAGTCACAGAAACACATAAGCAAGATCTCTTGACAGCTCACTATTGATTGGGTAACTGCATAAAGCTTGCTTTGTCTGTGCTGTGCATCTGAGTCTGATGCTAAAGTGGCTAGAGTTGAAGAAGATAGCTTTGTGTCCTCGTAGGAAACATTTGTCAGATCTGGCTGCATTTTTGTATAAATATGCTTCAGATTACCTGAAAATAAAGCTATCAAGATTCTTACCTCAGCCTAATGCATTGGACCTCACAGAAACGACTCCTGAACAGTGAATAGCTACCCATTGATGGAGCCAAACCATTGATTGTGCCCTGTGTTATAATAAGTGCTGACCCTGATCAACAATCTGTATTAAATTTTTCCAATTTTATGGAGTCATAGAGATGTACAGCATGGAAACAGACCCTTCGGTCCAACCCGATCATGCCGACCAGATATCCCAACCCAATCTAGTCCCACCAGCCAGCACCCGGCCCATATCCCTCCAAACCCTTCCTATTCATATACCAATCCAAATGCCTCTTAAATGTTGCAATTGTACCAGCCTCCACCACATCCTCTGGCAGCTTATTCCATACACGTACCACCCTCTGTGTGAAAAAGTTGCCCCTTGGAGTGCAGGTTCATAGCTCCTTGAAAGTGAAGTTGCAGGTAGATAGGATAGTGAAGAAAGCATTTGTTATGCTTTCCTTTATTGGTCAGAGTATTGAGTACAGGGGTTGGGAGGTCATGTTGCGGCTGTACAGGACATTGGTTAGGCCACTGTTGGAATATTGCATGCAATTCTGGTCTCCTTCCTATCGGAAAGATGTTGTGAAACTTGAAAGGGTTCAGAAAAGATTTACAAGGATGTTGCTAGGGTTGGAAGATCTGAGCTACAGAGAGAGGCTGAACAGGCTGAACAGGCTGGGGCTGTTGTCCCTGGAGTGTCGGAGGCTGAGGGGTGACTTTATAGAGGTTTACAAAATTATGAGGGGCATGGATAGGATAAATAGACAAAGTCTTCGGCAGTGATTTTCTTAGTAAGATTCACAGTGAGTAGTCTGCCATGGCTATGTAGATTTTGACCATGCAATCATCCATTCTTCAGTTTATTAGTACTGCAATTTGTCTCTAAGGCACCTAGTTTACAGAATTGTGAAACAGGAAGGTGCAACACTGTGCTTGTGAAACTCACATTCCTGGTGCCAGATTTAAACACAGCTTCAGAGCCCTTCAGGCATTGCAAGCTGGGATTGCCCTTCACATTGTTGTCCTACACTCTTAGCGACAGGGCATGCAAGAGGCAAGTTAGTTCCTTTCCTTGCCAAAGGAGACTTGGATGAATCAGTGAATGAGATGTTTGAAAGGAAGACAAGCTTTTTCCTGATGACAGGCGAAGGAGACCATGCACTAAGCCTGTGAATGATATCAATCTATGTCAGTATGGCATGCTGGGTTAAAAGAAATACCCAGCATTGTGGGAGGAAGATGAATGATCTTCTACACACAAGTCTAAGCCCATAAGTTTCTCTGTGCTACCTCACATTTACAGGGCTATCACAACTCACTGACATGATCTCTACAGGGCTCATGAGCTGCAACTTGCAGTATCACATGCATCTTGCCACTAACCCACTTCATCATCCTTAACTACCAACTCTTTCTGCTCTCTGTGCTTCCTGTACACTCATCCAGATATCTCACCACCTCTCATCATCACTAATAGCACTCCCAACTGCCTCCATCATACTCAATCCTTCCCTTGTGACATTGCAGGTGTTAGGACCTCCTTGGTAAATTTTTCTGATATTTGAGTCCATTACTCCTTGGTCATCACAAAAGTTAAAGATTTGACTGAAGTACTCAAAGTTGCTCAGTTTTACTCTCTGATGCGCTCAGGTTAATATTGGGAAAGCATAGTTCAAATACTGTAGTACTGTTCTGGAAGGTTTGATGGGGTGTCCCTTTTTCTTCTTTCTAGTCCTTCTGATCTCTGATCACCTTATTTCCAGATCCTTTCAGTTCTTTGCTTAAGACAAAGGGACATTGACACATTAATTGTCCAGTTTCTCAGTCACTAATTCGATGCAGCAGCTTAATCAAGTGTTGGGAGAGAATAGCCAGCTATCATTCAGATTTTGAATATTTGCAGAGGCACGCTATCCATTACTGCATGGAGACCTTCCACTTATGTAATATTCTTATAAATACTCTATTCTCCTGTCTAGGAGCCAATCAGAGAGTTGTTGTCATGTTGATGTCTCCTAGCCTCCACAACTGGTCCTGATTGCACAAGCTAACCAGTAGCCTACCTCTGGGCGAAACTTGTACTGACCACATACAGGCTGTAACATGGCATCTGAGGCACTTTCCCCCACAGCAATAGCATAGACACAACTCATAAGGTGCTCCATGATTTATTTTTAAAAAGTGCAATAACTCTTTCCACAGTTCTTTGTCTACAGCAGGAATGTTTTCCCATTTTGGTGCGCAATTTAAAATAAAGAAATTTTTTTAAAAAATGTGGTCTTTAACAGGAAAACTGTTTCATAATTAAGTAGAAAGGGCAAAGACCAGTGGCAGGGTGGCAACATTAGCCCCCTCAACCCATTTGAGGGAAATTTGTTGGAGTCAGCCGGAGCTAGCAACTGCTGTTGTGGGAATTCAGAAACCTCTAAGAGCAATGAACTGACTGAATGTCATTGCGCTGCGCTGCACTGCTGTCCTGTCACCATTAATGTGAACTCATTCTTAACCAACACAAGCTTGTATCCCTTTTCCACAATGCATTCCCACTCTTTTCTAATGCAGACACTACAACCACAAAGAGGACAGTTCCAGAAACGTCAACTCCACCTCTAACTCTGAGAATAAATCTATTCAGCCCTCATGAAGGCTTTCACTTGCACCATCTCCCAAATCAAGTCTTTCACCTTAATGCTGTCTCTATCTAAGTTAGATTCAGAATACAGATGCAATGGGGAGGATAGAAGGGGAGGCAAGAAAGCAGGGAGTGTAGGGTTTTTGGTTAAGGAAAACATCACAGAAGTACTGACATAAATGATTTGGATGCAACCATAAGAGGTACAGTTAGTAAGTTTGCAGAAGGCACCAAAATTGGAGGTGTAGTGGACAGTGAAGAGGGTTACCTCAGATTACAACAGGATCTGGACCAGATGGTCCAATGGGCTGAGAAGTGGCAGATGGAGTTTAATTCAGATAAATGCGAGGTGCTGCATTTTGGGAAAGCAAATCTCAGCAGGACTAATACACTTAATGGTAAGGTCCTAGGGAGTGTTGCTGAACAAAGAGACCTTGGAGTGCAGGTTCGTAGCTTCTTGAAAGTGGAGTCGCAGGTAGATAGGATAGTGAAGAAGGCGTTTGGTATGCTTTCCTTTATTGGTCAGAGTATTGAGTACAGGAGTTGGGAGGTCATGTTGCGGCTATACAGGACATTGGTTAGGCCACTGTTGGAATATTGCGTGCAATTCTGGTCTCCTTCCTATTGGAAAGATGTTGTGAAATTTGAAAGGGTTCAGAAAAGATTTACAAGGATGTTGCCAGGCTTGGAGGATCTGAGCTACAGGGAGAGGCTGAACAGACTGGGGCTGTTTTCCCTGGAGCGTCAGAGGCTCAGGGGTGACTTTATAGAGGTTTACAAAATTATGAGGAGCATGGATAGGATAAATAGGCAAAATCTTTTCCCTGGGGTCGGGGAGTCCAAGACTAGAGGGCATAGGTTTATGGTGAGAGGGGAAAGATATAAAAGAGGCCTAAGGGGCAATTTTTTCACGCAGAGGGTGGTACGTGTATGGAATGAGCTGCCAGAGGATGTGGTGGTGGCTGGTACAATTGCAACATTTAAGAGGCATTTAGATGGGTATATGAATAGGAAGAGTTTGGAGGGATATGGGCTGAATGCTGGCAGGTGGGACTAGATTGGGTTGGGATATCTGGTCGGCATGGACGGGTTGGACCGAAGATTCTGTTTCCATGCTGTACATCTCTATGACTCTATGACTCTACTTATAGAAGACATTCCTCAGGGACAATCTAGTGAGGCTATAGAGTTGAACTAAGAAACAAAAATTGGGTGATCACATTGATGGACCGTACTATAGGCCCCCTCAACAGTCAGCAGGAAATTGAAGAGCAAATATGTAGGGAGATTGCAGGTAACTGTAATGATAATAGAGTTGTATTTGTAGGGGATTTTTACTTTCCAAACATAGACTGGGACTGCTATTACTACCATACACTTGGATAGGGAGGAATTTGTTTAGTGTGCTCAGGAAAATGTTCTCAATCAATATGTAGATGGCCCGATTAGAGAAAGAGCAAAACTTGATCTCTTCTTGGGAAATAAGGCAGGGCAAGTGACTGAGGTACTAGTTGGAGGTACAGTGACGATAATTTTAGGACCAGTGACCATAATTTTATTAGTTTTAAACAGTTATGGGAAAGGTTAGATCTGGTTCACAAGTTAAAGTTATAAATTGGGACAGAAGCTTTCAAAAGTTGATTGGGAAAGTCTGTTAATAGGTAAAGAGAATCTAGCAAGTGGCAGGCTTTCAAAAGTAGAATAAGAAGAGTTCAGGGCCAATATGTTCCTATTTGCTTGAAGGGCAAGTTTGGCAGAAGTATGGAACACTGAATGACTAAAATATTGAGCCCCTAATCGAGAAAAAGAAGGAGGTATAAGTAAGGAATAGGCAGCTAGGATCAAGTGAATCCCTTCAGGAGTATGGGGATTGTAGGAGTACATTTAAAAAGGAAATTGGGAGTACAAAATAAGGACATGAGATAGCTTTGGCAGATAAGGTAAAAGAGAATCCAAGGAGAGACTACAAGTATATTAAGGGTAACAGAGTAACAAGGGAGGGAATAGGGTTGCTTAAAGATCAAAAAGGTTGTCTATGTGTGGAGCCATAGGAGATGAGTGAGATCCTAAACAAATATTTCTTGTCAGCATTTACCATGGAGAAAGACAGGGAAGCTAGCAAACTCATGCAAATACATAGTGATGTCTTGAAAAGAGTCCACATTACAGAAGAGGAGATGCTGGAGGTCTTAAAATGTATAAAAGTTGATATAACCCCATGTCCTGATCAAGTATATAGCAGGGCATTTTGAGAAGCTAGGATAGAAATTGCAGGGCCCCTAGCAGGGATATTTTTCTTATCAACATCTATGGGTGAAGTGTCGGAAGCCTAGAAGATAGCTACTATTATAATTACTTAAAAAAGGTTGCAAGGAAAAGCCAGGGAACTACAGGCCCAATGCCGTGGTGAGCAAATTGTTGGAGGGGATTCTAAGGGAGAGGATCTACATACATTTGGAAAGACAAGGATAGGGATAGTAGGCATGGCTTTGTGCATGGGAAATTGTGTCTCACAAATTTAATGGAATTTTTTTGAAGAGGTGACTAAGAGGATAGGTCAAAGTAGAGTAGTGGACAATGTTTACATGGACTTTAACAAGGCTTTTGATAAGGTTCCGCATAGTGGACTGGTTAGTAAGGTTAGATCACATGGGATTCAGGGACAGCGAGCCAACTGGATACAAAATTGGCTTGACTGTAGGAGACAGAGGATGGTGCTAGAGGATTGTTATTCAGATTGGAGATGTGCGACCAGCGGTTCGCCTCAAAGATTGGTGTTGTGTCCACTGCTGTTCATCATTTAGAAATTTGATTTTTGAATATAGGAGGTATGGTAGTAAGTTTGCAGATGACACCAAAATTGGTGTTATAATGGACAGTGAATAAGATTGTCTAAGAGTACAATGGGATCTTGATTAACTAGGCCAGTGGGACAGGGAATGACAGATAGAGTTTATAGATAGAACATTAGAGCGCAGTACAGGCCATTCAGCCCTCGATGTTGCGTCGATCTGTGAAACCAGTCTGAAGCCCATCTACGTTACACTATTCCATTTTCATCCCTATGTTTATCCATTGACCATTTAAATGCCCTTAAATCTGGCGAGTCAACTATAGTTGCAGGCAGTGCATTTCTCTGAGTAAACAAACTACCTCTGACATCTGTCCTATATCTATCACCCCTCAATTTAAAGCAATATCTCCTCGTGCTAACCATCACCATCTGAGAAAAAAGGCTCTCACTGTCCACCCTATCTAACCCTCTGATTATCTTACATGTCTCAATTAAGTCAACTTTCAACCTTGTTCTCTATAACGAAAACAGCCCCGCGACCTTTCCTCATACGACCTTACTTCCACACCAGGCAATATCCTCATAAATCTCCTCTGAACCCTTTCCAAAGCTTCCACATCCTTCCTATAATGCGGTGACCACAGTGGTACGCAATACTCCAAAAGCGGCGACACCAGGGTTTTGTACAGCTGTAACATGACCTCATGGCTCTGAAACTCAATTCCTCTCCCAAAAAAAGCTAACATATCATATATCTTTTTAACAAAACTATCAACCTGGGTGGCAACTTTCAGGGATCTACGTACATGGACACCAAGATCTCTCTGCTCATCTACACTACCACGAATCTTACCATTAGCCCAGTACTCTTTGTTCCTGTTGCTCCGTCCAAAGTGAATCACCTCACACTTTTCCTCATTAAACTCCATATGCCGCCAGAGCCCAGCTCTGCAGCTTATATATGTCCCTCTGTAACCTGCAACATCCTTCAGCACTATCCACAACTCCACCGACCTTAGTGTCATCTGCAAATCTACTAACCCATCCTTCTACACCCTCATCTCGGTCAGTTATAAAAACTGACAAACAGCAGTGGACCTAAAACAAATCCTTGTGGTACACCACTTGCAACTGAACTCCAGGATGACCATTTCCTATCAACCACCACCCTCTGTCTTCTTTCAGCTAGCCAATTTCTGATCAAAACCGCTAAATCACCCTCCATCCCATGGCTCCGTACTTTGTGCAATAGCCTACTGTGGGGAAACTTATCAAATGCCTTACTGAAATCCATATACACAACATCAACCATTTTACTCTCATCCACCTGTTTGGTCACCATCTCAAATAAATCAATAAGGTTTGTGAGGCATGATTATCCTTCGCAAAATTAAGTTGACTATCCCGAATCAACTTATTCCTCTCGAGATGATTATAAATCCCATCTCTTATAACCTTTTCCGACACTTTACCCACAACCGAAGTAAGGCTCACTGGTTTGCAATTATCAGGGTTGTCTCTACTCCCCTTCTTGAAGAAGGGAACAACATTTGCTATCCTCCAGTTTTCTGACACTATTCCTGTAAAAAATGTCGACATAAAGATCAAAACCAAGGGCTCCACAATCTCCTCTGTGGCTTCCTAGAGAATCCTAGGATAAATCCCATCTGCCCCAGGGGACTTATCTCTTTCCACACTCCCCAGAATTGCTAACACCTCCTCCTTTAATTCAGATCAATCTGAAATGCTGCATTTTGATAAGGCCAACAGGGCTTTCAGGTGTGGTCATTTTGTTGAAACACTTGCTATTTGTTTGCCATGAAAGCTGCTGGTATATATTTCAGGTGTGGAACAGACATATAAGATGCTGTACAGCAAACTATTCACACCCTTATCTGTACAGTGCTCTCAATGGTAACAAGTTGCCTGTCTTTCCCTCTATGCTGAACAATTTTGAAAGCCACAAGGCCTGTAAGGTTGACTGAGCAGCCTATTTGCTAAAAAGCAATGCCAGCTACAAAGTCTGGCTGCTTCCAGGTCAATGAAAAGTATATGAGTGCTAGGAAACCAAGTTAACAGCCTTAAGATGCATAATGTATAAATACATAAACTACGTGCTTGTCTCAGTAAACAAAGTGACATGGCAGAGGCAATGAAGTCATAAGTGTCTCTTAGTCCAAAGCAAAGGGCTGAAGGATTGAAGTGATCCGAGTTGGTATGAAAGCAGCTGTGAGGCTAGTAGTTTGGCAATGCATACTTGGCCAAAGATGGAAGGGGATGGTGTCCATGGAACTTATGAGAAAATATTGCTGTAAGGAGTGTTAGACAATGACTTGAAGAACCAGTCAGCTAGCTGCTGCTACTGGGTAACCACTCTGACTTTGTGGTTACAATTTAGAGCTATCTAGTTTTTCAGGGAAAAAGGGGAGAATTTAAAAATAAGGGAAGATTAATAGAGAGGTAGTAGAAAGATACACATCCATGGAAATAAGGTAGTCACCACTTTTTAGTGAGATTTAAAATACACCATTTAAATCCTAAAGTGCAAATCTGAATTTCTTTTCAATGTAAGAAATAGTTTTTGTAGATTCTTGCTATATTTGCTCAAAATTTTTCAATGTTGCCCTTTTCACTTAGGACAGCAAAAAAATTCTCTTTTTGATTTGATTCAACTCTGAGCATCAAATTTTCTACTTAATTGTTGTAATAAAAACTGCTGATTGTTGGTTGGTAGTTTTTTGTACCTGTTTAGTTCTTGTTGTCAGTATGCTCCCTTCCCATTCAATTGTTATTTGTTGCTAGTTTAAGAATATAATTATTGAGGTAATATGACTCAGTTTACCTTGGATTACCCCTGAAAGGCTAAGGTATCTGAAAGGTTTGAATAATTGGTGAAGCTAGCTGTTCGATGCTGCTATAATGCACTACAATGTGAATGGTATGCACTGATAACATGATGCTGCCATCAAACCTAATGACATTCTAACCATCATGAAAATAAGCAATGTGATATATGAATTTCAGTGGAAGTATGATGACAAGTATGAAGACTATAAACCCCAAAATCTGGTTGATTGTATCGAACAGCAATTTCTTTGGCTGTTTGCTACAAAAATTAACTGACTATATTCCACTACCCAGTGCTTTTAAAACTCACAACACGACAATTCTACAATTGGACAACATTTGCTGGATAATCAATTTAGGATTGTCCATCAGGCTCGCAATGTGGCCCATTTGTATGTACTGAATGTTACATATATTAATCGATAGGGCCTTGTTCTTTGCAGTCAGAAACAACACCTACATGCAATGTGCCTGTTTCAATTCAACAGAATAGGTGACAGCCATTCACTGGTTCATTTCTCAGTGCAATGCCTTGACCAATCCGAGTCAACCTGCCTCAAAGCCTGTTGGTTAACTGTCAATCACAATTAATGAATGCATTTTTAATGTTAACAATTCTACCAATCAGAGTCCAGTTGTCAACCAAGTAGCATCTCCTTTCATGCAATATAAATGTTAGTTTTCCCCTTGAATTGGTATTTTTGTGAATTGTCCTGGTGAGTGTGACGAGAATAGCTTCAGTAAAATTTGCCTTTTTATCAGAATATGATCACTTGAGTTTTTTATTCAGTGTCTTTTGCTTTATGTATTATGGAATTAAGTCAGAAGTACGGGGTGAAACTGGTCTTTGGCTACCTTGAATGTAGGTAAGATGGAATTGTTAGGCCATTTCACATCCCTTGAAAAACAACTAGGCTATTTGTAAGCAGTCAGAAAATTCAATGTTGCCCTTTGTGGCATCTAGCCAATGACCAATTTTACCTGAGTTCTAATAAAGAGTTACCAGACTTGAAATGTTATTTCTGCTTTCTTCCCATAGATGCTGCCAGGCCTGCTGAGTTTTACCAGCAATTTCTGTTTTTGTTTCACCTAAAGAACACGATCTAATTAAAACTGCTTTAATTACATAATATAATGTTATCAATTGTTATTAAGGTGAAATATTGATATCAGTTGATATCAGTTGATGTCAGGTATATTTTCTATAAAATACATGCATTCTTTACAACATTTCTCTCCCTTCAGTGAATGATTGCTCATTTTTAAAATACGAAAGAGCTATATGACCCTATAACTGTTCCAGCTTTCAATGCATTCTTGGAAGCTAATTTGAATTCTGATATTGAGTGCACTTGCAACTGTAAGACTTACCATCAAATAGATATTCACTAAAGGACTTGAATTGAACTCACTGAAGGCCTTTTGGGAATTCCACTTTGCTCTTTCTGGAACAATGCACAACAAGAATGACAATGCTGGAACAATCGCCTGTATTCTGAATTATATAGATTGCTGAAGGCTTTTGATTTTCTTTTCTTTCACTATAATTGCTAGATCATTCATATGGCCATTAAATGGATGATTATTACTAGGTGGCATTCTTGAATTTCACCTTCAGGCACTGGGGAATTCTGACCTGTCAACATCTTCAGTTGCACATTCTTTTAGAGTGAGTGAACCCTCTGTAATAACTTAACAGTTAAAATTTCCACATACAGTACTGAAATTTGTACTTGACGTATTCTATCAATTTGACTAAAACAAAAGTATTCATTGAACTGAGCAAGGCACTCAAAAACAACAAAGTAAGAACATTTTCAATGGATACCTATGGAGGAAACATAATTGAAAAAGTAAGGACAAAAGAAATATAGATAACTGGAATAGGAGACTAAAAACACACACAATGCTTGATTGCTATGTACAATAAGATTTTTCTAAAATGCCTTTCAAAGATAGTTTTACCTAAATCTTGCCATCACTCATATCTATCTGTCCTTCCTTAATTCCTAACTCTTCCACAAAACTTTTCCAGTTCTTGTTGCACAATTTCCAAATGATTTTTCAGTAAGGAATCTTGAAAAAGGGAAATTGGAGGACCACAGCTTTCATGGTGCTTGCTTGATTGTTTATAACAATCTTCAATTTCACTTGCAGTTGATCTTAAATGCATTTGAAAACTATCAGATTTTCTATCTAATTGATCGAGTTGTCAATATAAACTCTTGACAAACAACTGAGAATGCACCTTTTCAAGCTACAGCATGGGTAAACCCAGACTTTAGGATAAGCCAATGCAGAAACCAAGACAAAACGTGATGAAATTTTAGAACCATTTTCCAGTAAATCCTTCATTCAAAGTTCTAGCACCACTTCTAGCTGAAGTGGTGATGGGAAGGCAGAGATGGGCAAGCATTATCGATATCTATCTTGCGATGAATAACTCACATGTATTTCTCTTATAATGATGGAAACTATTTGAAGAATAATGTTCTGAATATGTTAATGTATTTTCAGCTATGTTAAAAAGTCTTACTTCAAGAATAAAACAATAAAGAAATTTTAGGAACTGAGAAAGACTTTAGGCTCATTTGAGTCACTCTCTCCTACACAGGAGAGAGTGCTATTTCATTTCTTTATCCCTTCTCTTATTATGAAGGCATCTAATTGCCTCAGCTCTGTTGTCCTGATGCATGAGTGTATCATTTTTTTGGTTCAAACTCAGAAGTTCATTTTAGCTTAAGAGTCATTGTGTAAACAATTGAAATTAACTGGACATGAAATATTACCAGATCAGGTTCCTAATGTTAGAATTCTATAGTACACAGGCAGGCAATGTTTTACTGTATAATTACAAGTTTAATTATCAGAAAAACAAATAATATGTAATTGCATAATAAACTGCACTATATACCAATTAGATGGAATCTGTTTTGGAAACATTTAAAAAGCTTTGTATTTTTCTTTCCCAGTTTGGGAATAAGACCAACGCTCTTGATTTGAAGTGTATTATTTTTTCAGTACATGGGCAAACACATTTGCTATTTTTAAGCATAGTCAATCCTTTGAATCATTGGCCATTTTCAGATGATTGCACTGTACATAGGTTTGTTTTATCACCATATTTCTGTATTTTGTATTTCAACAATTCCAATCAGCTTTACTCACAGCAATCTAATCCTGAAACACATGTCCTCTGTGAACATAATAAGCTGCTGCTTAGTGACTGCTGTAGGCTGAATGTTTAAGCACACTGCCGCTGACAGTGATGTCAATGATGCAGCCGAGCATTTGAACTGGGACTGAAGTGAATGTTAGAATTCAATGTTAGTGTCACTGAGCTGAAAAAACTGTAAAACAGGTTCATTGGGGTCCAGAGATTGGTGAAATGTTTAAAATCTCCAAAGTGGCATCTAAGCTCAAGCTCAGTTAATACATCCTTGTTGTAATAGGGAATGCCTCTGAAGGGGTTAGTGTTCATGTTACATTGGCTTCACTAATTCTGCTGATGTCTCGCAAAGTCTGTGGTGGAGGCATTGAGTCCTACTGTAGCTTTTGGAAGGTATAGATGTATCTGTACCAGTTCCATAACTATGTCTGACCAAATGTGGTGCCCTTATTGTTATCAAGGAATAATTTTCTTATTATCTAAGACAGCCCGCTTTGTAGACACTCTATAATGATGTATCCTCTACCCACTTATCCCCAGATAGGCCCATCACAAAGCAAAGTCAAAAGAAGACTGGTGGCAGCAAACGCCCTTAACCAATATCACATACTGTTAGAGATGGCAATTACTACAAGAAACCAAGAGTGGGCATTTGGAAAAAATATCACATGTCCTAATACATGCCTCCTTCTGGATTTAGCAGTGGGAGGAAATAAGGCAGCAGTCAATCCCTTGCAGCCAACCAATTATATATTTTTATTTGCTGACGACTTCTGATTTAAGCTGCTTTTTACTGGCAGCCTTGGATTTCAACTGAAATAACACAGGCCTACTAGATCTTTCAGACCTCATGCATCCCAGTAGATAAAAAGAGGCAAAGACATTTTGTATGTCAAGAGGAGAGAGTATTTCACCCCAGTTTCTCAATCTCCACACACATCAGACCCACTGTTAACCTGGACACCCATCCCTACATACATTCACCTCTCCTGTATCAGTAGGATGGTTTCACCCAAGTGTTAAATGGATGCAAGCCAATAGTGAAATATAGAACAAGACAAAGACAATTTCCCTGTTGGTGCACTTATTCCCAAGATCCATGCAAGATTCCTCAAAGGACTTTGTGAGTACCTAACTTTCCAAGACTAATGCAAAGAAGCAGTTCACCATCACCTTCTCAGGGCAATTAGTGTTAGGCAATAAATGTGGACCTGGCAAATAATGCACACATCCCATGATGAATAATAAATAGATCCCACGAGGAAGAGCAATGTATACCTTCATCCAGCCTGAAAAACAATTGTTCACTGCCTCTCTGTTTTCTGTCACTCAGCCAATTTCATTTTCCTTTCGCCACTTATTCTATAAGTTTCAATGTTGCTAACAAGTCGGTAATAAGGCACTTCATCAAATGCGCCGTGTGTACTACATCAACCACACTTCTCTCATTGAACCTTTCTGTTAGCTCCACAAAAAAAATCAATCAAGTTAGTTAAACATGATTTTCCTTGAGCAGATCTATCCTACTGTTCTTCGATCTATTTCATACAGTCTCCAGCAATATATTAGCAAGAGACATTTTTAAAAACTGAAGTCAGCTTCAGCTGCTCCTCTACATTGACTTCACGATGTGGTGGGCAACTGTTAGTACTGATTCATTTCGATTGTTAGTGTTGCAGGTTGTTAAAAGAAAGGGAAAAGAAAAACCTGTTGGTGACTATGTGAACATATTTCTTGCTAATTTTATCCTCTTGCAAAATAATTGGCTCCTTCCTACTATATAAAATTTCTTCCACTACCTCACCATAATTCGGGTATTAATGTTGACCTGGTTTTTCAATTGCAAGCAGGGTCAGAGTCAAACCCATGCCTAATTCCAACCACTGCCCTCTCATCGATACTTTCAGCATGGCTCAATATTTCAGCATGTGTAGTAGAACCCACGGCTTTCCCCTTCCTGATCGGGGAAGCTGAAATTTAGCCCTGCTTAAATCAGTAATGAAGCAATAACTTCCTGATGAGTAAGGCAGTTAGCTGAGAAGTGGAAGGAGGTGCTCCATTGCTCTTTCTATCTCATTCACCCTGTCAGAATTGTTCCTTAGTCTGCCATGGGGAAAGATGTTAGCTGTTTGGTGATTACTTTGTGGGTGATTAAGGTCTATTGTTCCTAAAGTTTAAAATGTAATAGGAGCTGGTGATAATATATAAATTAAACTAAATAAATGAACAAAATAAATAAGTAGATAATTAAAACACATTAAGGATGTCAGAATGGGGTGAAGTGTTACAATTGAGGACTGTGACATCTTCTGTGTGCAATTATGATTCAGGGCTACCGCGTCTGTTTGCAGCTCAAATAGATATAGCTTAGAGTTTATAAGCTGATCACCACAATGCAGAATCTGCAACACATCTGAGAAGAAGCAAGTTGCTGAACAATTTATTCTAGTCAGCAATCACACTTTTAGGGTAATGTTTTCTTATTTTGGCAGGGAAAGAGGGGGTGGTGCAAGTAAGGCAGGTAAGGGGTCACTGAGAGCAGGAACGTGGGATCCTCAGACTTTGTGATTGTTCTACAGGTTGGAGGTCCTTTCTGCTTGTTTGGTTGAGAGTGAGGGCTCAGAGTAGATGAGCTACCTGACCATGGTACTGTGATACAGGAAACCATTCAATAAATTGTAATTTGGGCAGGGAACCATATAGTGAGAGGTTTGACACTGTTCTCTGCAACAAAAAGCAAGATTCTAGAATGATTTGGAGATGCTGGTGTTGGACTGGGGTGTACAAAGTTAAAAATTACACAATACCAGGTTATAGTCCAACAGGTTTAATTGGAATCACTAGCTTTCGGAGCACTGCTCCTTCATCAGGTGATTGTGGAGGCCACAATTGTAAGACACAGAATTTATAGCAAAAGTTTACAGTGTGATGTAACTGAAATTATACATTGAAAAATACCTTGATTGTTTGTTGAGTCTTTCATCTGTTTGAATACCATGATAGTTTCACTTCTCTCATGAGTAAGTCACAAAACCTTTTTTTAAAAGTTGCATTCTCAGGTTAACTCAGGTAATTGGTGTTAGCTAGACAATATGTTGAAGGTGTTAGCCCCCTGTGTTCTCTGTCTATGCCATGGTGTTTAAACTGATTCTAATCTAAAAACTGAGATAACAAAGTCTTACATGAATGCATGCAGTTTTTGAGCAAAGTACAATGTAACTCTGCAAGTACAAATTCACCCCACAAAATATATGTATATGTGTGCATGTGGGTCTATGTGTGTGTGTGTATGTGTGTGTCTGTCTGTCTGGGTTGGGGGGTTGTGAGCGTGAGAGAGTGTATATGTGTGTGTATGTGAGTGTAGAATGTCTTAGGTCTGTGAGGGGGTGCATGTGTGAGTGTGGGAGTGTGTGTATCTGTAAGGGTGTGTGTGAGTGCCTGTGTGCGCATCTGTGTATATGTGTGTCCGTGCGTCTGTGCGTATAGGAGTGCCTGTGTGTGTGAGAGTGTGTGTGTGTAGGAGTATCTGTGTGTGTGTATAATGCAATGGTAATCACCTGTAATGTGACATGAATCCAAGGTCCCGGTTGAGGCCATCCCTATGGGTAGCGAACTTAGCTATCAGCCTCTGCTTGGCCACTTTTCGCTGCTGCTGTCCCAAAGTCCCCCTTGGAGGATGGTCACCCGAAGGTCCGAGGTTGAATGTCCTGGACCACTGAAGTGTTCCCCAACCGGGAGGGAACACTCCTGTCTGTTGATTGTTGTGCAGTGCCCATTGATCCGTTGCTGTAGCCTTTGCTCGGTTTCCCCAATGTACCATGCCTCAGGGCATCCTTGCCTGCAACGTATAAGATAGACAACGTTGGCTGAGTCACATGAGTACCTGCCACATTGTACTTTGCTCAAAAACTGCATGAGTTCATGTAAGACTCTGTTATCTCACTTTTTAGTTTAGAATCAATCTAAACATCATGGCACAGACAGCGAACACAGGGGATTAACATCTTCAACATATTCTCTAGCTAACACCAATTGTTACAGTTAACCTGAGAATGCAACTTTTAAAAAAAAGGTTTTGTGACTTTCACATGGAAGAAGTGAAACTATTATGGTATTCAAACAGATGAAAGACTCAACAAACAATCAAGGTATTTTTCAATGTATAATTTCAGTTACATCACACTATAAATTTTTGCTATAAATTCTGTGTCTTACAATTGTGGCCTCCACAATCACCTGATGAAGGAGCGTCGCTCCGAAAGCTAGTGCTTCCAGTTAAAACTGTTGGACTATAACCTGGTGTTGTGTGATTTTTAAGATTCTAGAAGGTTATTTTGCCTGGCCGATACCATATTTCAGGACATCTCTTCAGGGCTGGAGAGGAACTTGCAATGATCTCTGTTTGTCATGGTCCATGTAATTATTAACAACATTGGTAGGCTAAGGAAAGACATTCTGTATAGCCTTTGTGAAGGAGTAGGCACTGCATTAAGAAGTCAAACCTCAAAGGTAATAATTTCTGGAGCATTACCACAAATTGTTGTATAAGGCAAATAAGATCAGAGAAATGAATGTGTGGGTCAAAGACAGGTGTGGGACTCTGGCATTAATACTGGGGAAAATTGAACCTGTAGTATTGGAATGGTCTATACCTGAATTGTGCTGAAACCAGTGTTCTAGTGAGCCACATAACTAGGAGCAGTGAGAGGATTTCAAATGAAATAGTGAGGGCAATGGATAAAATTTGGGTGTATGTGATAAATCAAAGAGTGGGGACAAAGGAAGAGAGAAAGGTATTTATATGGGAAGCCATAATCAGACAATGAAAGAAAGGGATAGAAAATAAAAATTGAAAAGTAACTCGACAGATAAGGCTACAAGTTATAAAAATAAATAATAAAAGAACTGGAGATTCTATATCTGAACAAATACAGAATTCAAAGCAAAACAGATAAACTGACGGCACAAGTACTAACAGATAAGTGTGAGCCAAGAGCATTCACAGACATGACTGCAGGCTGGCATAGGCTGGGACTTAAATATTGAGCCTGACAGGAAATCTCACATTATTGTACCAAAACAAGCTGCATTCACTATCTACTCCATCCCTACAGCATCCCTCTCATCTGTTCATAGCTTCATTTTATTATTTGCCGTTCCCAGGACATCTCATGTCTCAACAGAAATCTGTCAAAAGACCAGCTTCTATGGCACCAGGGTGAGCATTAACACTTGTTTGTGCCCTGTTCAGTGATGGACATTCAGTCAGAAAATATCTAAAAATTTGAAGCTGGCATTGTAATTCTTTAACTGAGACCTGGAGGTTGGGATGGAATGAATGGTGTAAAGTGATCTTGGACCCTGGCAGGCTGGTCCAAGATCACTGCCCAGGTCAGTATGGTCTCTATGTTATGGAGGAAAGGTGAGTTGTAAATCACCTCCTCCATTACATCAGGGTAAAGAACACACTCTTCACTGCAACTCACTCTATCTCTGCTATGACATCCACCTCCCATCAAGTTTCTTGTTCTAGCAGTCTCCCTGTTGCCTGTAACATCTTTTCTCGCTCACTGCTAATATCATCCCTCCAACCTGCCACACTGCGAAACCCACATGGTCTCTGGGCTGCCCATTTGCTCACACAAGACAACTCACTACCTTTCAACTGCTAACAGCTGTCCCATCCACTTTCATCTCATTTTATCCCTCCTTTTCTGCCAATCCAGAGGGCAGATCGCAATTGGACATAAAGGGTTCAGACGGAAGGAGGCGTGCTTGTCATCAGGCTCCTCCTCTTGTTTGAGGAAGGAATTCACTCCAAAACATATAAGTTCCACCAACCAAGTAAGCACTAATCCTCATCACACCAGACTCTCACATTAACCCCGCTGCCAGTGTCATTCATTTCATACAACTTCTAACCATTGCCCGTGGCACCTTCTCTCCTTTGTATCTTGCAGGTATCCACATCCCCAATGGAGAAATGAACTGTTCCATCAGAAACTGCTTCATCAACTCTGATCGCAAGAGTACAAATGCCTCTGAGGAAACATTGGAAAGTCTTCTTGCTGCAACCCCCAGGGAGTTCAGAAACCAAGGTCAAGCATACAAAGCTTCACGGCACTTGCTGGAGAACATCTCACTGTGGTAGCTCAACAACTGGCCAAGGAAGAAACACCCCATGCCAATTACACTCTGAGGACTGACAAAGACTAGGAACCTGCTCCACCCAGGCAGCAGGATAATCATAGTGTCAGCAATCAGGGACTTCATCCACATGCACAGGGAGGAACAGGAGCAGCAAACAGGGTTGTGGGAAACAATGGCCCTCACAGTCCAGGAGCTGCAGGAGTGCAGCAATGCTCTGGGAACCACACTGTCTTAAACAAATGATCATCCGTCTGCCTCCATGGACTGGTTCACAAGCAGGAGGCTGAAGGAACACAGCAGGCCAGGCAGCATCAGAAGGTGAAGAAGTCAACGTTTCAGGTATAACCCTTCTCTTTCCTATAAACCTCACATTCCAATCACTCATGCCCAACTCCATTCTCGCCTCATCAAAGTCTGTTACATTTTAAACCCTCCATGGACTGGTTGGCAGCTTCCATGTAGAGCCAAATTCAGCCAACTCAGGTCTGCTAGAGATGTGCACACACTTGTACTCCATTTCTCCAGCTATTGGTCCTCAGGACTGAAGGTATGGTGTTAGTGGTACACTAAATCTGACATTCACTGCAGTTGTTCCTTGTTCAGAAGGAGACAGGGCAGTACTAGGAGGTGCCCAGAGAGGTCTTCATTCAAGATGCTTCAGAGATGAATGGGCACTCCAACCTCACCTCCACCTCCAACCTCATCTCCAACCTGCTTGCCTTCCTGCTTCCCTGCCTTCCTGCTTCCCTGCCTGTCTATCTGCCTTCCTGCTTCCCTGCTTGCCTGCCTTTCTGCTTCCCTGCCTGTCCGCCTGGCTGTCTGCCTGTCTGCCCTCTGACTTCGAAGTTCAAATCAAAGATGGCCACTTGTCTCTGTCAAGTAGACCCTCAGCCTGTCTATGTCATCCAGGCACACACATCTTTGGGGTCACATAATCAACCTACAATGGCCAACGTGCTCCACTTTGAAGTGTTTTGCTAATTCCTTTTTTAAAAATCGAAATAATATGATAGCATACATAACGCATTGTTGAAAGGAGAATAACTCCATGAATATTATTATCAACAGCCCCTTAGTTTTAAATTAAAGAAATTACAGTTAATCTGTTGTTGACCATAAAAAAGACATCAATTTATTAATTGTTTTATTCAAGACAAGTTTTATTATGCCTTTATTTATGCTAGCATTCTAAGGTTGGTAGATGACAGTAATGGATAACGGCTGGAATGGAGTTAGTTCGACACCTGACTTTTCATGACATAAATGCTGAAAATCATTGTATGATGCTGAATCAATAAGAAAACGATGGACTTCCATTAATATGTCCTTTAGGAAGAACACTGACTAGTTTAACTCCAAAACATCATTGACCCAAAAAAACAGTCACCTTTTCAGACAAGTGGCTAAATGACTGGCAGTCTATCTTTCAGTAAAATCAAAGATAAATGAGAACGATTAAAATGGATTCACATCTTTACTGCACAATTCCATGTTGAAGACTTTCTGGAACAATAACTTAATTTACCAGGTAATAGATCTTCTTTTAAAATGGATTACTTTCTTCTTAAATGACATTTCCTCACCTTCCCTAATGTGATTCTTGCAAAGCTTGTCAGATCATCATTAAGACTATCACTTGCAAGAAATATTAAGGGTGAAGCCATGATATTATTTTTATATACTTGAACTTTTACTGCATAATGTTTAGGCATTCTGCTTTAGATTGTTTCAAATCTATAAGTAAAAATTATCCTGTGTTATTTCAAAAACAATAGCCAGAATCCTCCCAGCCCTTGAATGATGTAGGTAATGGTGAGCAACTTGGAAAAATTATACAAAGTGCCCAGTTAGGAGCCTCTTGATGTCGTGAACAGAAAGTTCTATTTACCAACCAAACGCTGAATTGTGAGTCAAGATTCTTCTCAGTGACCAGCAAGAGACCTTTTGCATTAACACTTCATTAATACCTAATCTCACTTTACTATCACGCGTTTTCCCTTTCTCTCACACAACAGACAGAATTTAAACCACAATTTCCAGTGTGAAAGTTAGAGTACCTACCTGGCAAATTTAGCTCATGGTTTGTTTCTCTGGCCCTCCATCTTTGAAACCAAGCACTAAAGTCTGAGGTCATACTCTGCGGGCAGCAACCGTCCGTAGCCTGCATCCATGGATCTTAAGATCTAACATGTACTAGCCTCATTGCATCAGCATGGTAGATTTCCAATCGCCTTACATTATGATTCTGCACTTCAACACTGCACTTTAGAGTGCACCAGCACCTTGTAATGTAATGCACCTGCCAGGAAACCCTATGCTTAGGGACACGGGCCCAACTCATGCATTAGACAAGACTGCATCTCACAACTGCTGTACAGCACCATATTTCATATGCCAGCTGCGTATGTGTTACAGTATAAAAGTGGAGGAGAGCCAGTATATCACTGAAGGGAAGGGGGTAATGTAGGATCGAGGTCATCGATAGTAACACTCTGGCTTTGATGGAGGGAACAGTGGATTATTATATCTGGTATATTGACTCAATATGTCTGAGATGGTGAAATAAAGTGGGAAAATGAAAAGTTAGGAAGCTCAATTGGTTGCATATGTGGAGAAGTTCAAAGCCGATGGGGTTGACTGGGAACATATTCCAACAAATATGATGGCATAGTTACAATGATGCATCATCCTTGCTATCTGTGTGTCTTTGGAAGATGGTCTACTTTTGTTCAGATCCACTAAATATCAATGCAATCTGAGCATCAGGACTGTGGGGAGCTGTGGATGCATTGGCCTTGCAATTTTGGTCAGGTGACTCAGGTACATTTACATATAGAGGACCCAGACATACAAAGTTTCTACCTATTGATGTAGGTGTACCCTCCTCAGCTTGAATTCCCACAGTGCTCAAAGTAGTAGGCTTGATCTAGGAAACCTTGTGGTATCAACTTGTAATCATAGCTCTTGAGTGTATCCTATCCAGCTAGACGTTGCTTTTACTGAGGAACTTGATGAATGTGTTGTTCCCTTAACAATTCATCACTATAAATAAACACATGCACTTTCATATTCCTATCTTTGCCTGTAGTATAGCCTCCAGTAGGTAGTATGGCTGTGTGATGGTCTGTCATGTGAAATGGAACCAACAAAAGCAGTTCTTCTCAAGTTCACCCAGATACATATGGAGACAACTGTAAGGGGGCTCTCTCTGTAGTTAGGAGTTAGGAAAAAACAATTCTGGTCTAATTTGTAGCTCTATTTCTTTACTGGCTAATTCAATAACCTCACAAAAACATGGCAGCACCTTCAGAACACTAAAGGCCATTCCATGTGTTTTGTTTTAGTTACAATAGTAAACAAGAAGCACACCAAAATAAAAATGTCAGAATAACCATCAAAATATTTTAATGCATTATGTGCTAAATACAAAGTGTTAATTTAAGACACAGTAAAACAAAAGTTACTCTAGTTTTGGGTGGCACTGTGGCTCAGTGGCTCAATGGTTAGCACCACTGCCTCACAGAGCCAGACAGCCAGATTTGATCCCACTCTCAAGTGACTTTCTGTGTGGAGTTTGCACCTTCTCCTTGAGTCTGCGAGGGTTCCTTCTGGGTGCTCTGGTTTCCTTCCACATTAGGTGGGTTCGCCATGCTAACTTGCCCATAGCATTCAGGAATGTGCATGTTAAGTGGATTGGCCACAGGAGATTCAGGGTTACAGGGATGGTGTGGCACTGGGTGGATATTTTTTGAAGAGTTGGTATGGGCTGAATGGCCTGCTTTCACATGTAGCGATTCAATGATTTTATTGGTCAATAAGAAGACCAATCTAGCAAAATCCTTGATGTCTTAATTCCAGAAGATGAAGTATATACAATGATAAGAATTTGAAGTTACAACATTGATCTGCATACATGAAGCTGACACATGCTTTTATTGTGTATTAACTTTTTGCACCATGTCACAAAATACAGTGCATAGGAAATCAGATCACAGGGTTACATGTGATGTCTCACCAGCTGTACGTTGTTGATAGAGTCTCACAAATGAACACGCAAGCACACTCTGTTATTACATTGTCACATAATTATAGAGTCATAGAGATGGATGGCATGGAAACAAACCCTTTGGTCCAACTCGTCCATGCCGACCAGATATCCTAAATTAATCTAGTCCCACTCGTCAGCACTTCGCCCATATCCCTCTAAAACCTTCCTTTTCATATACCCATCCAGATGCCTTTTAAATGTTATAATTGTACCAGTCTCCACCACTTCCTCTGGCAGCTCATTCCCTACATGCACCACCCTCTGTGTGAAAAAGTTGTCCTGTAGTTCCCTTTTAAATTTTACCCCTCGCACCCTAAACCGATGCCCTCTAGTTCTGGATTCCCCCACCCCAGGGAAAAGATCTTATCTATTTACCCTATCCACGCCTGTCATGATTTTATTAACCTCAATAAAAGGTTTATAAGGTCACCCTTCAGCCTCCAACGCTCCAGAGAAAATAAACCCAGCCTATTCAGCCTCTACCTTTACATCAAATCCTCCAACCCTGGCAACATCCTTGTAAATGAACCCTTTCAAGTTTCACAACATCCTTCCCATAGGAGGGATGCCAGAATTGCACGCAATATTTCACAATGATGGGATAACCAATGTCCTGTACATCTGCAACATGATCTCCCAACTCCTATACTCAATACTCTGAACAATAAAGGCAAGCATTCTCCACTATATCCTATACGCCTGCGACTCCACTTTCAAGGAACAATGAACCTGCACTCCAAGGTCTCTTTGTTCAGCAACACTCCCCAGGACCTTACCATTAAGTGTATAAGTCCTGCAGTAATTTGCCTTTCAAAAATGCAGCCCCTTACATTTATCTAAATTAAACTCCCTCTGCCACTCCTCAGCCCATTGGCTCATCTGCTCAAGATCCTGTAGTACTCTGAGGTAACCTTCTTCGCTGCCCATTACATCTCCAATTTTGATGTCATCTGCAAACTTACTAACCATACCTCCTATGTTCACATCCAAATCATTTATGTAAATGATGAAAAGCAGTAGACCCAGTACCGATCTTTGTGGCACACTAATGGTCACAGACCTCCAGTCTGAAAAGCAACCTTCTGTCTTCTACCTTCGAGCCAGTTCGTTATCCAAATGTTTCGTTCTCCCTGTATTCCATGTGATCTAACCTTGCTAACCAGTGTACAGTGAGGAACCTTGTCGAACACCTTACTTAAATCCATATAGATCATGTCCACTGCTCTACCCTGATCAATCCTCTTCGTTACTTCTTCAGAAAGCTCAAACAAGTTAGTGAGATATGATTTCCCACACACAAAGCCATGTTGACAATCCCTAATCAGTCCTTGTCTTTCCAAGTACATGCAAATCCTGCCCCTGAGGATTCCCGCCAACAACTTCAGTTATGGAAATTTTTGCAGGGTAATATATTGACTGTTGTAGATAACAGAAGTGAACATATATTTAAGGGATTAAGCAATCAGAGTCAATGATACATTGGAAGAATGTGAAAAACAAGATAATCTCCCAGGAATACAAGAAACAGACTTTAGTAATAAAATTGATTGCCTTTTGACAAAAGAAGGGAGCTAATGTTATGAAGGATAATGAATAATGTCAATACATGCATTTCATTAATAATTATGAAAACAATGGGTACTGCATTGGATAATTGCAACTTAAAGTGATTTTGATAAGACAGTAAGGAGCCATTGTCCACAAAGAGCATTAGAGATAGACAATTGGTTGTATATATCTTAGGAGTAATCAGTCCATAAATGAGCAGTAAGGTGAAGAGGCAGGTCTCTATGAAATACTGCAGTCAGTATGGGGATTGGCTCACATTGTTGGTTTTACAGTAAAACAGTAAAACTTTGCCAATAGAACATGTTGCCTGCCTTTGTAAGAAGAGAATAAAGATTATTACAAGGAATACCTTGGCGCTGTAGATAGGTAACCTGATGAATAGTAGGTTAAAGGATGATGATAAGCATAACTTCTTGAAACATATTTGTGATGAATAGTTGTTTGGCACAGCTAATTGATATTTCTACCAACATAGTAAAGGAATTTGTGTTTTCTTTTTGATTTGAACTTTCAGAGTTGTCTCATTGCTTATTGTCATTCTCATATTTGAAAATTAGAATAGCTTATCAATAGCAAAAGATTATACCTTAAAGATGGATAGTCATTTACTAAAGTGATTGGGTGACCCTCAGAATGTATCTTCTGCTGTGAGTCATGATGAAAGGGTATTATCTGGACCTGAACCAAAATGCCAGACTCCTGCATGAAATCAGCATTAGAGGCTGCTTAATATTAAGTTTGCTTCACTCTGCATGCTTCCGGCACATTAGTGACATGCCCATGCTGGCAACCTGCCAAACAGAGAACATTGCAGCATAAATTGCATTTGACCTAGATCTACATATGCTTCTTCTTTTAATGTGAACCCTCTGAACTTACTTTTTCCATAAAACACATCACTTGCTCTCTTAACCTGAACTTATTCTCAACTACAGACTACCTAACTTTCTGGCATTCATGTTGGTTGATATGGTTCATGCTTTGCCCCCTAAAATGTTTACTGACTTAGACTCCACCATCTTTGTAAGTTGCTCCCCATTTCCAACTTCCTTTTCCTGTCCAAAATCTTTGGATATTTTGTCATTGTCCAATTCCAATCATGTTGATATTGGAACTATGCTATGAATCCCTTCAAAATGTTTTCACCCTAGTCACACTAGAAAATGACATTTACTAAGTCAACAGCTGACATCTTAAGTGATATTAATAAATATACACTACACCTCCTCAACCTTCTTGACCTGTCAGCCACCAAGGTTTGCCTCAATTGTATTGAATAACAGAATAGGCTCAAAGAAGGCAAAGGTCTTCTCTTTTTTCTTAACTTCTGAACCATTTTGATTGTAATCTTGGTGTTACTGTTGACTCATGCATCACCAGGATTCCCTATTTCCACCTCTGTAACATCAAGAAACATCAGATTACTTTCAAACTTGGTAATACCCTCAATTAAATTTGGATCTCTTTCACTAGATATTGTTACTTCTATTACTCATATTGTTACCTCAATAAATTAACTTAATGTAAAGGTTAAACACTTTGGCCAGGATTTTTATTTTTGCAGTTGTCTGGGGGTAGGCAAACCTACCAAGCAATTAAGACATACCTTCCATTGTCAGTGACAGAGCCCGCCACATCAAGTGGCAGATACTTAAGTAGGTAGCGTGCATCTCAGGCAATCACTTCCTGTAGGTGATGTTCTACTTTGCCTGAAGCTGCTAGCCAATCAGACGCCTGCAGTCACTGCCTTGAGTGGTACCACTTCATAGGTTCAGGCTGTTTTGTGCACACTACTAGCAGCAGCAAGCTAAATGATGATTATGGGGCAGAGAAAGGTTTTGGGGTAGTGGAGAGGTCTGAGCATGGCCAGCGTTCAGCAGCTAGCCCAGTTCCCCCAATCCACATACCCAATCATTCCCAGATTGGAACAAATCGAGGCTCCCTCCTGACTACGACCCGACAAGCAGGCCACCCTGTTTTAACGATCAGGAAAGTTATCACTTTTCTAGCCTGCGGACAACACATTAAATTGGGTCAGTGGTAGGATGAGGCCCTTAAGTGATTATTTATTAATTGTTGTTTGGGAAGGTTCACCATGGACCTTGCTGCCCTGCTTTCTGAGGTGGTGGAAGGGTGTCAAACATCTCCCTGCTGCCAAACTGCTGAATTATTTACTCCATTTGATTCTTACTTTTTGCCATCTTCCAGCTACTTCTGATGAAAGTGCCAGCCTTTGAATTTTAAGTTGAAATTCATTTCAGAGTACATTGATGTGCATATTTTCCAGATTGTACCGAATGTATTTTTTAGGAGTTTTCAATAAAGAAATGCCAGCAACATATTTTCTGCTAACTTGCCAGCATTTGTGGGTAAAAAAGCAAATGGCATCTCAAATGATCCAAATTACACTTACTGCCAACTGCAGAGAAACAACTTTATTGTTCAATGTTCAAAAGTTAATGATAACATGGACCCATGTTGGAAAGGGATTATAAAAAGAAGTCTGAGTCCATGTTGAGTAGCAAAAATTGATCTTTACTTGGAGTTCTTTTACCACATACGTGGGAGAGGCCATAGACCACACCGAGTCTAGGCTTCATGTGAGTCCCAGTTGTCCTTTTAAATACAGCTCAGATCAGAGATCAGTGACACTCTATATTTTCCAATAACAGATATTTATACATACCATGTTACAATGGTTACATGCAACATTGATATCAGTGCTGGCCACAGCTCCTCTGACCTACACATCCAATCCTGTGAATACACCAACAATGGTGGACAATCTCATGGTCCGCCTCAGGTCCTCCCACCATCTCATGATGTTTTCCAGACCTCCTACCACCTGTCCTTGGAGTCTTACAATTATTGATCACACTCCCCAACACCAGTTGTTATGTTACATCCTGGACATTTGTCAGCCACATTGTATCATAAAATATCAAAGAATCCCTACTGTGTGGAAACAGTCCTCCAAAGAGTAACCCACCCAGACTCATTCCTCTACCCTATTACTCTACATTTAGTCCTGACTAATGCATCTAACCCACACATCCCTGAACGCTATGGGCAATTTAGCATGGTCAATTCACCTGACCTGCACATCTTTGAATTGTGAGAGGAAACCCGAGCACACAGGGGAACCCCACACAGACATGGGGAGAATGTGCAGACTCCACAGACAGTTGCCTGAGGCTGGAATCAAAGCTGGGTCCCTGGTGCTGTGAGGCAGCAGTGCTAACCACTGAGCTACCGTGCCACCCATGTACTTGCTTATTACCAATTTTTTTTCAAATTCTGTTATGAAATTCATATCCTTTGCTGACCTTGGTTCAGATCAAGATGAAAAGGATGTTAATTTCTACCAATTGTTATAAGATTTGTAATATCAGCTCTAATATAAAGTTACTTATAAAGTTATATGTGGGTAAACCTAATAATATGTTACTGTGACAAAGTTAACAATTTCTGAAACAGCTTCCTTCTTATCCAACTTGTGAAGCAGCAGTTGTTTGTTCTCTTGAGGTCACAGTGACCCTGTTGCAAAATTGTTTCTGCCATCCCTTGCCACGTCATTTGTCTCTTGATATTAGAATCCCTACCATGTCAAAACAGGCCCTTCGGCCCAACAAATCCACACTGACCCTCCGTAGATTACCCCACAAACCCATCCCTCCATATTTACCCCTGACTAATGCACCTAAACTACACATCCTGAACACTATGGGCAATTTAGCATGGCCAATTCACCTGACCTGCACATCATTGGATTGTGAGAGGAAGCCAGAGCAGCTGGAGGAAACCCATGCAGAGACAGGGAGAATTTACAAACTCCACACAGACAGTTGCCCGAAGCTGGAATCAAACCCGGGTCCCTACCGCCGTGTTAACCACTGAGCCATCATGCCGTACTCATCTGAGGTTATTTTGCTTCTGTCTTTTTGTCATTCTAATCTTGCTGATTCAAAGGTGTTTATTGAAACTAGTCTCTGCATCCAAAGCTAACTGCCTTCAGAAGTTTTAATTCCCCAAAATCCAATAAATTTTAAAAATCTATTCTCGTACGAATATGTGTCTACTCCAATATGTAATTTTAATTATTTAAAAAGCCTCATCTCAGGTAGGTTATGCTTTCCCTTTCTATTTGATATGAACGTCAGAAGATTCAAATTAGATGGTACTCCTTATCAGAGACTTAACGTCTACATTTTACTCCCATCTCACTAAGACTCAGAGGCATTTTGTTGTTTGTCTGTGAAGGCCCTGATTTGAGCTATATGAAGTGCTACATCAGCTAAAATTTCCTTTAGTTGCCTGTGTCAGTTAAAAAGAAAACCCTTAATAACTATTTTATCATATTCAGCCATGGGCAACCACAACAACCCACAATAATACTAGAAATATCCGTCTTATTGTCACTGCTGTTATTGCTGCTAGTTGCTGACTGCTCGGAGAATTTTCATGCAGGCTCCAAGGAATGGAATTCATGTTTTCAAAAAAAAATCCCCTTCTGCTTCTTGGACCTGGTCACCCCATGTGCCATCTGGTGCCAGTAGAATGGCCAGCTTACAGATTTTTACCAGTGACAGTCTGAGAGTTGCTGTACAAAAGTATGCAAGAACAACCCTGGATGACTCTTGCTTTTGATTTTTCCTTCATCTCAGTGCACATTTCATGGATGCTGCTGGGTACTTCAATGCAATGGCAGATTATAAATTCGATCAGTAAAGGATAATAGTCACAAAATCAAGCCCACACAAAGCATCTCACATGTTTGAGTTCCCTGCTAAATTAATCTTCATTATTTCTCCTTCTAAGATATTCCTTGTGTTCTTACTCCCCTCACTTCGATCAGGTTATGCATCGCTTCTTCCCAAAATAATAATCTCCATCCAGGCTTCTCATAACACCAAGAGGGGATATACAAAGATAGACCAGCTCAAAATTCCCAATATTTTACCCCCCCCCCCCGCCCAGTTCACACCTCACTAGCTGTGAGCAAAGTTGTTTATCTTTACTCTTTGTTGTGTTAAAGTACCAGGGCTGAGACTGGAAACTCAGAGAATCAAACTACCAGCAACTTTCAACTCAGTAGTTTCATACATTGGCACAGGCCACCACAATGGGACACTTCGTAAAATATCTCAGTTTAAATCTAATGAAAGCAAAACAGTGTACTCTAGAATTGTATATGTCTTATTTATAACCAATTGATTATTTTTTACTTTAACTTAAACATTGTAATAGCTGGCAACATTTTGCTTTAGCGGGTTTTGAGATTTTTAGCTCAGTTTATAATTCTGGATGTAAGTTTGCTCACTGAACTGGAAAGTTTGTTTTCAGATGTTTTGTCACCATACTAGGTAACATCATCAATGAGCCTCTGGTGAAGCACTGGTGGTATGGCCCACTATTTATTTATGTGTTTAGGTTTCCTCGGGTCGGTGATGTCATTTGCTTTGGTGATGTCATTTCCTGTTCTTTTTTTCAGGGGGTGGTAAATGGGATTAAAGTCAATGTGTTTGTTGATAGAGTTCTGGTTCGACTGCCATGTTTCTAGGAATTCTTGTGCGTGTCTCTGTTTGACTTGTCCTAGGGAGGATGTATTGTCCCAGTTGAAGTGGTGTCCTTCCTCATCTGTATGTAAGGATACTAATGAGAATGGATCATGTCTTTTTGTAGCTAGTTGGTGTTCATCTATCCTGGTTGCTATTTTTCTGCCTATTTGTCCAATGTAGTATTTGTTACAGTCCTTGCACAGTATTTTGTAAATGATATTAGCTTTGCTTCTTGTCTGTATAGGGTCTTTCAAGTTCATTAGCTGCTGTTTTTGCGTGTTGGTGGGTTTGTGGGCTATCATGATGCCAAGGGGTCTGAGTAGTCTGGCAGTCATTTCCAAGATATATTTAATGTAGGGGAAAATGGCTAGGGTTTTTGGACATGTTTTGTCTGCTTGTTTGGGTTTGTTGCTGAGAAATCGACGGACTGTGTTCATTGGGTACCCGTTCTTTTTGAATTCACTGTACAGGTGATTTTCCTCTGATTTTCATAGTTCCTTTGTGCTGCAGTGTGTGGTGGCTCATTGAAATAATGTTCTAATGCAGCTTCGTTTGTGGATATTGGGATGATTGCTACTGTAGTTCAATATTTGGTCTGTATGTGTTGTTTTCCTGTAGATGCTGGTTTGAAGTTCCCCATTGGCTGTTCGCTCTACTGTGAATTGAATTGAATTGAATTTATTGCCGCATGTACCAAGGCTCAGTGAAAAGCTTTGTCTTGCAAGCAATACAGGCAGCTCATTCAGTTAAGTAGCATAGATAAGTAAATACTAGGTAACAGAGGCATAAACAAAAAGAGAGGTGCCGGTGAATGCTAAGAGTTTGTGAGTTAATTCAGTATTCTAACAACAGTAGGGTAGAAACTGTTATGAAACCGCCTAGTGCATGTGTTCAGGCTTCTGTACCTTCTCCCCGATGGTAGAGGTTGTAGAAAAACATTGCCAGGATGGGATGGATCTTCGAGAATGCTAGCAGCCTTTCCTTGACAGCTGGTCTGATAGATGGATACTATAGAAGGGAGATTGGCCTTTGTGATTGTCTGGGTCAGGTTCACCACTCTCAGTAACCAGCTCCAATCTAGAATGGTACAGTTGCCATACCAGGTAGTGATACACCCAGACAAAATGCTCTCGATGGTGCACCGATAAAAGTTGGCAAGGGTATTTGCCGTCATGCCAAATTTCCTCAGCTGCCTGAGGAAGAAGAAACGTTGTTGGGCCTTTGTAACCAATGCGTCCGCATGAAGAGTCCAAGAAAGCTTGTTGTGGATGACCACTCCCAGGAGCTTAACACTCTCCAAACATCCCAGCTCAGTGCTGTTAATGTGTAGGGGGGCATGAGTGATATCCCGCTGAAAGTCAATAATGAGTTCCTTGGTTTTGCTGCCATTGAGAGCTCGGTGGTTCTCCATGCACCATTTTTCCAGGTCTTCCACCTCCCATCTGTAGCCTGTTTTGTTGCCATCTGGGATTTGACCGACTATGGTGGCGTCATCAGCGAACTTGTAAATGACATTAGTCGGGTATTTGGCAACGCAGTTATGGGTATACAGTAAGTACAGTAAGGGGCTGAGTACGTACCCCTGGGGGGCACCAGTGTTGAGTTTTAGTGAGGATGAAATACTGTCCTCAATCTTCACTGTGGGTCAGGAATCTGAGGATCCAGTTGCAGAGAGTGGGGCTTAGTCCGCGATCACAAAGTTTAGTAATCAGTCTTGAGGGGATAATAGTGTTGAAGACGGTACTGTAGTTAATTAGTAAGATTCTTCTGTAGCTGTTCTTGGTGTCAAGATGTTCTAGGGAGGAGTGAAGGGCAAGTGATATGGCATCTAACATGGATATGTTGATCCGATAGGCCAATTGGAGTGGGTCAAGAATATTGGGGAGGCTGGAATTGATTATAGTGCTTTCACTGAAATTAGGGCCACTGAGGCATGCTTCATGAGCCTTCTTAGGCACAGGGATGATGTTGGCCCTCTTGAAACAGTCAGGGACAGTGGCTTGCTGCAGGGAGAGTTTGAAGATGTCCGAGAAGATCTCTGCCAGTTGATCTGCGCATGCTCTGAGTGCACAGCCTGGTACTCCGTCTGGTCCCATCACTTTCCTTGGATTCACATGAAGGAAAGCTGATCTGACCTCTAATGCAGTGACTGTTGGGATAGGTTCATCAGGACTTGTCAGAATAGGTGTTATCTCTCCGCTGAAATTCTGCTCAAAGCGAGCATACAAGGCATTGAGACGTTCTGGGAGGGATGTGTCATTGTCTGCTTTCTTGCACTGTCTCTTTTTAGAACCTGTGATGTGATTCAGACCTTGCCATAGTTGCCGGGTGTCTGTCTGGGTCTCTAGTTTGAATCCGTATTGGTCCTTGGCCGTCTTAATGGCTCTGCAAAGGTCATACTTGGATTCCTTATATTTGAGTGGGTCTCCTGATCTGAAGGCCTCATGCCTGGTTTTTAGCAGGTTCTGTACGTCCTGATTCATCCAGGGTTTCCTGTTGGGGAACATCCGGATTGACTTCCTCTGTATGCAGTCCTCCACACACTTGCTGATAAAGTCTAGAAAATCTGTGACATCTAGGAATGGCAGTTTGTTGTTGTTTCCTCCTCCTTAGTGAATTTTATGCCAGTAAGTGTATTGTTTGGTGGTCTTGATGGTTTCCTCCAATTTGTTTCGTTTTGTGATGACAAAGGTGTCATCTACATAACGGACCCAAAGTTTGGGTTGGATAGTTGGCAGAGCTGTTTGTTCAAGTCAACAAACTGCCTTTCCTAGATGTGACAGTAAAGCGAACAGCCAATGGAGATCTTCAAACCAGCGTCTACAGGAAAACAACACATACGGACCAAATACTGAACTACAGATCATCCCAACACCCACAAATGAAGCTGCATTAGAACACTATTGCAACAAGCCATCATACACTGCAGCACAGAGGAAGTATGAAGACCTGAGGGAAATTACCTGTACAGTGTATTCAAAAAGAACAGGTACCCAATGAACACAGTCCGTCGATTTCTCAGCAACAAACCCAAACAAGCAGACAAAATGCGTCCAAAAACCCTAGCCACTTTCTCCCACATCAAAGAGATCTCAGAAATGATTGTCAGACTACTCAGACCCCTTGGCATCATGGTAGCCCACAAACCCACCAACACAATAAAACAGCAGGTAATGAACTTGAAATACCCTATATAGACAATAAGCAAAGCTAATGTCATTTACAAAATACTGTGCAAGAACTGTAACAAACACTACATTGGACAAACAGGCAGAAAACTAGCCACCAGGATACATGAACATCAACTAGCCACAAAAAGACATGACTCACTCACGCTAGTATCTTTACATATGGATGAGGAAGGACACCACTTCGACTGGGACAATACATCCATCCTAGGACAAGTCAAACAGCGAAACACACAAGAATTCCGCGAAACATGGCATTCAAATCAGACCTCTATCAACAAACACATTGATGGATCCCATTTACCACCCCCTGAGAAAAAAAACAGGAAAAGACATCACCACAGGAAATGACTTCACCACAGCAAATGACATTGCCACCCCAAGGAAACCTAAACACATAAATAAAAAGCAGTCTATACCACCAGTGCTTCACCAGTGGCTCACTTATGATGTTATGTAGTATGGCGACAAAATGTCTGAAAACAAACCTTTTAGCTCAGCGAGCAAACTTACATCCACATTTTGTTTTCCCTAAAATTGAATATAAACATTAACACGTCAGTTTTGGTACTGAATTTCATCACTATCTGTTAGCACAATTTGTACTGAAAATAAAGTTGAAGCCAGATCATTCAGCTCCACTTTGTACCTCTAGCATCGACTAGGTCATGTTGCTGGCATTTTGTTTATCCACTCTTGTTGGTAATAGGCTTGATGTAGAGGAGCCAGTGTTGGACTGAGATGGACAAAGTTAAAAATCACACAACACCCGGTTAGAGTCCAACAGATTTAATTGGAAGGATTAATAGGATGTCAATGCTCGAGGATTGCTGTGGGATTTTCAGGAAATAAAGGACAATTTCTTGGCTACTGATGAAAACAAGTCATAAGAAAAAATAGCAGTGTTAATGAAAAGTGTTTTTTTCAAGGTTTAGAAGAATGAAGTGATGCATCCTATTGGCAAGAATGGAATTTCAATAGAAGATAGATGATAAAGATTCTAAACTGGCACAGAGGGATCTGGGGATATATAGGTACATTTTTCTGAAAATGGCAGAGACAGGATTGTGGGTTTTTCAAGTAAAGGCACAGAATACACAAGCAGGAAAATGTGATGGAACTATAGTTTGGCCTCAACTGAAGTATATCATCCAATTCTGGGGACCATCCTTCAGGAAGAATCTGAGGGCATTGGCAACAGTGCAGAAAAGATTTATTGAAATGGTCCGAGGGATAAGAGAATTCAGTTATCTCGATAGATTGACACTGCAGACGTTGAAGAGAAGGCTGAGAGGAGATTTTGTCAAAATCTTGGGGAGTCTGGATAGAACAGGTAGAGAAACAGATTCCCATTGGTGCAAGCACTGTGTGCAGTTCTGGTCGCCTCACTTTAGGAAAGATGTGGAAGCTTTGGAGAGGGTGCAGAGAAGATTTACCAGGATGTTGCCTGGAATGGAGAATAGGTCGTACGAGGATAGGTTGAGAGTGCTGGGCCTTTTCTCGTTGGAACGGCGAAGGATGAGGGGTGACTTGATAGAGGTTTATAAGATGATCAGAGGAATAGATAGAGTAGACAGTCAGAAACTTTTTCCCCAGGTACAACAGAGTGTTACAAGGGGACATAAATTTAAGGTGAAGGGTGGAAGATATAGGGGAGATGTCAGGGGTGGGTTCTTTACCCAGAGAGTGGTGGGGGCATGGAATGCGCTGCCTGTGGGAGTGGTAGAGTCAGAATCTTTGGTGACCTTTAAGCGGCAATTGGATAGGTACATGGATGGGTGCTTAAGCTAGGACAAATGTTCGGCGCAACATCATGGGCCGAAGGGCCTGTTCTGTGCTGTATTGTTCTATGTTCTATGTTCTATGTAGAACTGGAAGATTTGAATATAAGTTGATCGGCAAAAGATTCAGCAGCCTCACGAGGAAAACCTTTGTAAAACAGCAACTGGCTAGGGTCAAGAATGCATTGCTTATGGGTGAGCTGGAGGCAAATTCAATCATAACTTTCAAAAGAGAATTTGACAAGCACCTGAAGTGAAAAATGTTGCAGGGCTTTGGGGTAAAGTCGGAGGAGTAAGGCTAGGATGGTATAGTGCCTACTGAAAGCTGACATAGAATCAATGGGCCAAACTGCCTCCTTCGATGCTACAACTATTCACTGATTTTATTGTATGATTTCTTTTAACATCATGACATATTATTGATCAAAAGATTGGAGATGGAAAAATAAACTGTTTTGCAATGGAAAAGAAAGGAGTTCCAGTTGATACTCGTACAACTAGAAAATGGAGGCTCATTCTGAATTGGTGTCCAGTAGGAAGTGTCAGTCAAACTGGTAATTGTGCCAGTTGAACTGGCTCCAGTTTTGCAGCATGGGTAATGGGGTGATGTTAGTGATGAGAAGTTGAACTGGTGATGTCACCCATTGAGCTGGCCCAAACAGCTTGTTGAGCTAGTGATTTGTGAGTTTAGCTGGTAACATCAAAGTTATCAGTTGAACTGGTTGTAGTCTTGTGATGGATATTTTAGATTAGATTAGATTAGATTCCCTACAGTGTGGAAATAGGCCCTTCAGCCCAACCAGTCCACACCAACCCTGCGAAGAGTAACCTACCCAGACCCATTTCCCTCTGACGAATTCACCTAACACTATGGGCAATTTAGCATGGCCAATTCACCTAACCTGCACATCCTTGGACTGTGGGAGGAAACTTGAGCACCCGGAGGAAACCCACGCAGACACGGGGAGAATGTATTGGAATTGAACCTGGGACCCTGGTGCTGTGAGGCAGCAGTGCTAACCACTGAGCCACCATGCCACAAATATATTCCAATCTCAAATGAGAATCAAATCATGTCAACCAACTGAAGCAAATTCATTCCTTTCTGGAACAAAACGTGGTGTGTCTATGAATTGATTATTTTTTGCATTAATAAATGTGTTTGCGAAGCAGAGTTTGAGGGTTACGTAGTCTCTATTTGTCAAGTTAAAACACTGTGAAAATTAAAGTTAGAGGAAAGCCACACAAATTTTATTTTCAAAACTGAAATCATACAGATAGTTAAAATATAGACACCACCACAAATTTACACTTGCAATTGATATTCAGCATTTGCCTTTTTATTTAGAACTTGATTCATCACTATGTTTCAACTATAAAGTCATAAAACCTGTTCACTCAACCCCAAGTACAGAGGTGATAGGTGAAGTGTACTGCAAATATAAATACAAAAAAAAGGCATTGACTTTGACTCTGGAGAATTGTGTGAATCAATACATTCCCACCAATAACAGTGCAGGGTTGACCCAGGTGTATACCTGCCTCCCCTCCACGATCAGTGCAGGGATTACACTCTGTGTGGGCTTGGGCTCTATTGTCACATTGACAGATTCTTGACTAATTTGGGAAGCAAAAATAAATAACGGTCCAGATATTGTAAGGAGTGGTAATTGCAGTCCGTTCATATATTTTATATATTAGTCATGAGCTTACAATTCAGTCGAAGGAATTCTGATCCCACCACAGAAATACAGAGCATGGTATGGTACAGAGCATAGTTTGCACATGGTAAAGGAAAGCTGTGGAAGTCAAACCAGTCCCCTTCTGCAGGAGGTAATGTGCCATGTTCTGAGACTTAAAGGATCACTAGTATAGCAGATGATTTGCTGTTGTGAACATGTAAGAATGTAAGATAAGTAAAAGATGAGCATTGCCATTGGCTGAAGGGTTAGAGTGTCAGATAGGTTCAGTGCCAGGCAAGTGATACAGTCTTTAGGGTAGGCTAAAAGTGTGTGTTTCTCCAGATTGGTAGGACCTTAGGGTGAGTGCATGGTGAGGAGTGGAAGCCCAATGTTTAGGCTAGGGGTTGCGAGGAATGTCGGGGCTGGGAGGTCATTGGAGCTATTTGAGGCTGGGGTGGGAGTTAGATTTTGAGGACAGAAAGAGTACTGGGCATCAGGTCCTAGGGGTTCAGGCCAGTTGTGGAGCGTGTGGAGGTTTGGGCTGTTGAGATCAGCAGAGCTTTAGTGGAGAGGAGAACTGGTGGTGCTGATGGGACTCTTGGGATGGAGGTTGGATTTGTGTTGGGTGTGAGTGCCTGGTCAGGGGTTTTTAGGGGTACTGGGCTGGGGGGAGTCAGGGATGTGAACTGGGAAGTGAGCTTAATTCTTACCAAGAAGTTAGACTAGGATGTTAATAGCTACCCAGAAAAGAAAGGCAGTTAATTTCATCAAAGCAGAACTATCCAGATATAACAACTTTAAAGGGATTTTCACAGAGAGTTCCAGGTGCTGGGGACATGCCCGTCAGAATTTCCAACTTTTTGTGTAATTCCCATTGAGTCTGCTGTGGATGTGATACCTTTGGGAGCCGAAACACAATTATAGCCTGTGCTTCTTCAGATATTTATCTGGCCATCAGAATGTCAAGCCATAATGTTTTTACCCCATTTTGTATTGGGCGTTAGTGAGACATTTGCATAATCCCAATCGATCAATCACTCTAATCAAAAGAGAAAGAACTGTGGATGTTGGAACTCTGAAACAAAAACAGAAATCGTTGGAAAAACTCAGTAGCAGAGTCAAACTTTCAGGTCCATTGATCCTACTTCAGAACTCTGAAGAAGGTTCTAAGAAGGGTCACTGGAACTGAAATGTTAACTCTGCTTTCTCACCACAGACACTGCCAGACCTGCTGAGCTTCTTCAGCAATTTCTGTTTCTGCTTTGGATCAATCACCCTTTCTGACTGTTATGATCCCAGCTGATATTATTATTGCACAATTCAGATTCCAGAATTAAATCTAGCCTGACAGATCATATTTTATTTATTTTATTTAATACAGTGGTCTTTTCCTGAAACGTAAGCATGCCATGCTGCAGATTTTGTTTTAACAACACAGAGGTTGGAATTAACTTCCTGAAGAAGTGGTGGATGTGGGTACAATTACAATATTTAAAAGACATTCTGGATTTGTACAAGAATAGATAAGGTTTGGAGAGATAAGGGCCAGCAGCAGGCAGGTGGGAATAGTTTCATTTGGGATTATGTTCAGCATGGACCGGTTAGACCGAAGAGGTTGTTTTTGTGCTGTCTGATGCTATAACCATTACACAAAGTGTATTTTTATTTCTTTGGTGCAAGTTAAAATAAACCAAACCATGTAAATATAACACAGTTTGAAAGATTTTAAAAACAAATTCCCATCTATTCTGCAATGCTGTCACCTTACAATTAAGCAAATTCTAGGTACATTTGCCACCCATGTCCAATCTGTAGATGTAATAGAATTGTTTTGTTTTTCAGTTTTCATGTTGTGAGTTGCAAAGTCTGTCCTTGACTACTCATGCAATTGAGACATTAGACTTAGTCTTTTGGTATTCTGCAGAGATATAATTCAAAATTCCTAGTCTGGAAGTTTCACAAATTAAACTCTTTCATTGGGATAACCTATTCTCTCAGCTGCTCTGATCAATTTCCTTTATTAGGAGTGACCATACTTATTTCTGCCCCCAGTCAGGTTTCCTTACAACTGAACCAAAATCTTATAAACTTTTTTAAAATAAATGCTCATCCTAGATTCAATTAAAGCTAATGGTTTTATTTTGAACCTAAGATTTTGTTCCTAGTTACCTTTGTACCTAAGATGGCACCGGGAATGGCAACCTTGAACACTTTTCACTGTATTCGTGTACTTGAGTACATGTGACAGTAAAACCTAATTTCAATTTTAGTTCCCTCTTGTCTAAAGTGTCCACAATATAAATAAACTTGCTTTAATATTCCAGGATGCTTGCAGTCACTTGCTGTATAATGCATACTGGCTTTAATTCATATTTCCTGGAAAGACTGAACTTCTCAAAAATAAACAAACACCCATATGCCACTAGTTTAAAATCCACACTTGAAAAAAAGTAGTGAATATGAAGATCACACATCTCTCACCACATTGTTGAAAGAAATACTGTATTAGTCAACATTGAAAAAATAAATTAATGTAACTTGCAAATTGCAGTTACATCTTACCCTGTCTGAAGGCTCCTAGATTCCCACTTGAACGCAACAATTAATCCTGGAAATATCCTTTCTTTTTCTTGGGGGCTGCTTTCTCTAATTTCAGTCTCTAGTCTTAATCAGCAGTTCTTCTGGCACTGGGCACCTATTACCTCTCCTGGGGAACCTGAGTTGCTTGGGATGTCTATTGAGTCACAGGAGTATCTGAAACAGCCCAGTTACATCTGACGCTGGAAAGTGTCAGTTCTTCTCCTTGAACCTCCAGTATCCTGTTGCTCAAAAATCCATGATAGATTTCAACTGATGGATCAGGAAGGCCTCTGTTTGAGCAGACATCTCCACCTAAAGAAAAAATTCTATATTAAAAATGCTTTTATATTGGTGATGTGATCAACCTTACGAGTTCCATACATATGCTTCAATTAGTCATTTAGTTATCAGTGCACGCCTGTGAGAATAAAAAGTAACTATCCCATTGAAAATCAATGAACAGACATCAATTGGAAAACATTTGCGATGCTGATATTAGCAGCTTTCATTACCATCCTCGCATCAGATTAGATTCCCTACAGAGTGGAAACAAGCCCTTCGGCCCAACCAGTCCACACCAACCCTCCGAATAGTAACCCAACCAGACCCACTTCCCTCTCACTAATGCTATGGGCAATTTAGCATGGCCAATTCACCTAACCTGCACATCTTTGGACTGTGAGAAGAAACCAGAGCACCCGAAAGAAACCCACACAGATACGGGGAGAATGTGCAAACTCCACACAGACAGTTGCCCAAAGGCTGGAATTGAACCTGGGACCCTGGTGCTGTGAGGCAACAGTACTAACCACTGAGCCACCGTGCCTCCCGCAAATCCAAGCACAGCGTTGTCATTATTGCTGCCCATTTCAACCACAATGTTTAAAACCTGTAGGACCCAAAGACTTGAGTTATATTTCACCTCCACTTAGATCTCTTTGAGGTTCTCAGCAGGCATGGGACCAGAATATGTTAATATGCTTGTAAAAAATATTGAATTGCCTAAGACTCATAATTCCTCTTCACTATGGACAAGAACATAATGTTAGGGTGAAGGGCAAGGCTGGTAGGTTTAGGGAATTCAGGATGACTAGAGAAATTGAGGTTTTGGTCAAGAATAAGAAGGAAGCCTATGTCAGGTATAGACAGGATAGATCGAGTGAATCCCTAGAAGAGTATAAAACAGGAGGAGGAGGAGTATACTTAAGCATGAAATCAGGAGGGCAAAAAGGGAACATGAGATAGCTTTGGTGAATAAGGCTAAGGAGAATCCAAAGAGATTCGACAAATGCATTAAGGACAAAAGGGTGACTAGGGAGAGAATAGGGCCCCTTTAAGATCTGCAAGTCCGCCTATGTGTGGAACCACAGGAGATGTGGGAGATAATAAATAAGTATTTTGCATCAGTGCTTACTGTGGAGAAGGATATGGAAGATAGAGAATGTGGGGAAATAAATAGCAACATCCTGAAAAATGTTCATATTATGGAGGAGGAGGTGCTGGACGTCTTAAAATGCATAAATGCGGATAACTCCCCCGGACTTGCTTAGGTGTATACTACTACTCTTTGGGAAGCTCGGGAAGTGATTGCTGGGCCCCTTGCTCAGATATTTATATCAATGATAATCACAGGTGAGGTGTCAGAAGACTGGAGGTTGGCTGACATCAGTGATGGGTAAGTTGTTAGAGGAAATCTTGAGGGACAGGATTTACATGTATTTGGCAAGGCAAAGATTGAATAGGGATAATCAACATGACCTTGTGCCTGGGAAATCATGTCTCACTAACTTGCCTGAGTATTTTGAAGAAATAACTAAGTGGATTGATGAGGGCCGAGTAGTGGGCGTGATCTATATTAATTTCAAGGCATCTATAAGGCATTTGATAAGGTTCTTCATGGTAAACTGGATAGCAAGGTTAGATGTAATGGAATACAGGGAGAACTGGCTTGAAGGCAGAAAATAGAATGTGGTGGTGGAGACTTGCTTTTTAGACTAGAGGCCTGTGACCAGTGGTGTGTCACAAAGATCAGTGCCGGGTCCACTGTTTTTTGTCATTTATATAAATGACTTGGATATGAACATACAAGGTATGGTTAGTAAGTTTGCAGATGACACCAAAGTTGGAGGTGTTGTGGACAGCGAAGATGATTAGGAGTTGGGAGATCATGTTGAGACTATACAGGACATTGGTTAGGTCTCTATTGGAATGTTGTGTGTAATTCTGGTCTCCCTGCTGTAGGAAGCATTTTGTGAAACTTGAAAAGGTTCTGAAAAAATTTACATGGATGTTGTCAGAGTTGGAGGGTTTGTGTTATAGGGAGAGGCTGAATAGACTAGGGCTTTTTCCCCTGGAGCTTCGGAGACTAAGGGGTAATCTTATAGAGGTTTATAAAATATTGAGTGGCATGGATAATATAAATACACAAAGTCTTTTCCCTGGGGTAGAGGAGTCCAAGACACGATACCATACATTTAGGGTGAGAGGGGAAGGACTTAAAAGGGCTCTTTTCGTGCAGAGGATGGTATGTGTACGGAATGAGCTGCCAGAGGAAGTGGTGGAGGCTGATACAATTACAATATTTAAAAGACGTTTGGATGAGTATATGAATAAGAAGGGTTTAGAGGGATATGGGCTGAGTGCTGGGAAATGAGACTAGATTTATTTTGGATATCTGGTCGGCATGGACACAATGGTCTGTTTCAGTGCTGTATATCTCTATGTCACTATGACTGTATAATTTAAATCTTGATTTGATTGAGATCTACATGAGCTATGATCTATTGAGCTTTAGAGAACTTGTCATTGCCATTTTCAGTTTGTTTTTCCCCAATTCAGGGCTACACAGACAGGACGGGGGGTGGGTGATGCTCTTTAGAGGGTCGGTGTGGATTTGATGGCCACATGGCCTGCTTCCATACTGTAGGGATTCTAAAAAAATGCACCATAGTTGACACCATGAACCAGAAATGCAGGACCTGAAATATACTGCCTTTGCTGTTTGAATTCATGTATCTCTGAACATCGGAGTGTGTCTGGGAAAACTAACAAACAGTGAAATTCACAAGTGATTTTGGAGGAACTGTTTGGGTGAAGTTTTTTAAGTGTGACCTTTTGGGAGTCTTCAGTAGTGAGAAGAGTGGGTCCTTTCTTGATTATATGTTTTTTTGAGTTATGTCTCTTGATTAAACTTAAAATATAAGCCATAACTATTCATTTAACCTGGGACAGTGTTTTGTAGAGGAATAAGATGGTGCTATTTTTCTGGGTCCGTAGATTGTGAAGGAGCAAAAATAGCCTTTAGTAGAGTGATATGTGCTTCTTGTCAGATGTGGGAGTTTAAACAGAGTTTAAGGGTTACTGCGGATTATATCTGCAATAAATGCTGTTGGTTGCGAATCCTATCAAATCGAATGGATCGGTTGGAGAGACAGTTCGAGGCAATGAGGAATTTGCAACAACAACATGTGATGGATGGCAATTATAGGAAGGGGGGAAAAGTCTCAGATGCAGTCACATAGATGGGTTAATTCCAGAAAAGGTAAGAGAGGGAGGCAGCTAGTGCAGGAGTCTTCTGTGGTTATCCCGATTTCAAACAAGTATGCTGTTTTGAAAAATGTAGGGGGGTGATGGATTCTCAGGGGAACGTAGCACGAACAGCCAAGTTTCTGGTCTTGAGACTAGCTCTAATGCAACGAGGGGTACGTTGGGTTCCAAGAGATCAATTGTGTTAGGGGACTCTCTAATCCAAGGTACAGTCAGACGTTTCTGTGGCCAGCAGCGAAAAATCAGAATGGTGTGTTGCTTCCCTGGTGCCAGGATCAAGGATGTCTCAGAGAGGATGCAGAATGTGGGGAGAGAGGCCAGCAAGAGGTAATTGTCCACATTAGAACCAATTACATAAGAAGGGAAAAAACTGAGATTCTGAAGGGAGATTACAGAGAGTTAGGCAGGATTTAAAAAGGCGGTCCTCAAGAGTAGTAATATCTGGATTACTCCCAGTGCTATGAGCTAGTGAGGGCAGGAATAGGAGGATAGGGCAGATGAATGCATGGCTAAGGATCTGGTGTATGGGTGAAGGATTCATACTTTTGGATTATTGAAATCTTTTTTGGGTAGAAGTGACCTGTACAAGAAGGACAGATTGCACCCAAATTGGAAGGGGACTAATATTCTTGCAGGGAGATTTGCTAGAGCTGCTCAAGATGATTTAAGCTAGTAAGGTGGGATTTAGGACCCAGGGAAATAGTGAGGAAAGAGATCAATCTGAGACTGGTACAGTTGAGAACAGAAGCGAGTCAAACAGTCAAGGCAGGCAGTGACAAGATAGGACTAATAAATTAAACTGTATTATTTTAATGCAAGGGGCCTAACAGGGAAGGCAGATGAACTCAGGGCATGGTTAGGAACATGGGACTGGTGTATCATAGCAATTACAGAAATATGGCTCAGGAATGGACAGGACTGGTAGCTTAATGTTCCAGGATACAAATGCTACAGGAAGGATAGAAAGAGAGGAGGGGGAGTGGCATTTTTGATAAGGGATAGCATTACAGCTGTACTGAGGGAGTATATTCCCAGAAATACATCCAGGGAAGTTATTTGGGTGGAACTGAGAAATAAGAAAGGTATGATAACCTTATTGGGATTGTATTATAGATGATCTGATAGTCAGAGGGAAATTGAGAAACACACTTTAAGGAGATCTCAGCTATCTGTAAGAATAATAGGGTAGTTATGTTAGGCGATTTTAACATTCCAAACATAGACTGAGACTGAAGAAGGGCTTATGCTTGAAACGTTGATTCTCCTGCTCCTTGGATGCTGCCTGACCTGTTGTGCTTTTCCAGCAACACATTTTTCAGCTCTGATCTCCAGCATCTACAGTCCTCACTTTTTCCCATAGACTGAGACTGCCATAGTATTAAGGGTTTAGATGAAGAGGAGTTTGTTAATAGTGTATAAGAAAAATTTCTGATTCAGTATGTGGATGTACTTACTAGAGAAGGTGCAAAACCTGCCCTACTCTTGGGAAATAAGGCAGGGCAGGTGACTGAGGTGTCAGTGGGGGAGCACTTTGGGGCCAGTGACCATGATTCTCTTAGTTTTAAAATAGTGATGGAAAAGGATAAACCACATCTAAAAGTTGAAGTTCTAAATTGAAGAAAGGCCAATTTTGACGGTTTTCAGCAAGAACTTTCAAAAACAGATTGGAGGCAGATGTTCACAGGTAAAGGGACGGCTGGAAAATGGGAAGCCTTCAGAAATGAGATAACAAGAATCCAGAGAAAGTATATTCCTGTTAGGGTGAAAGGAAAGGCTGGTAGGTATAGGGAATGCTGGATGATTAAAGAAATTGAGGGTTTGGTTGAGAAAAAGAAGGAAGCATATATCAGGTATAGATAGGGTAGATCGAGTGAATCCTTTGAAGAGTATAAAGGAAGTAGGAGTATACTTAAGAGGGAAATCAGGAGGGCAAAAAGGGGACATGAGATAGCTTTGGCAAATAGAATTAAGGAGAATCCAAAGGGTTTTGACAAATACATTAAGGACAAAAGGGTAACTGGGAGAGAATAGTGACCCTCAAAGATCAGCAAGGCAGCCTTTGTGTAGAGCCGCAGAAAATGGGGGAGACACTAAATGAGTATTTTGCATCAGTATTTACTGTGGAAAAGGATATGGAAGATATAGACAGCAGGGAAATAGATGGTGGCACCTTGAAAAATATCCATATTACAGAGGAGGAAGGGCTGGATGTCTTGAAATGGGTAAAGGTGGATAAATCCCCAGGACCTGATCAGGTGTACCCTAGAACTCTGCGAGAAGCTAGAGAAGTGATTGCAGGGCCTCTTGCTGAGATATTTGTATCATCGATAGTCACAGGTGAGGTGCCGGAAGACTGGAGGTTTGTTAATGTGGTGCCATTGTTTAAGAAGGGTGGTAAGGACAAGCCAGGGAACTATAGACCGGTGAGCCTGACGTTGGTGGTGGGCAAGTTGTTGGAGGGAATCCTGAGGGACAGGATATACATGTATTTGGAAAGGCAAGGACTGATTAGGGATAGTCAACATGGCTTTGTGCATGTCTCACAAACTTGATTGAGTTTTTTGAGGAAGTAACAAAGGGGATTGATGAGGGCAGAGTGGTAGATGTGATCTGTAAAAGACATTTGGATGGGTATATGAATAGGAAGGGTTTGGAGGGATATGGGCCGGATGCTGGCAGGTGGGACTAGATTGGGTTGGGATATCTGGTCGACATGGACGGGTTGGACCGAAGGGTCTGTTTCCATGCTGTACCTCTCTATGACTCTATGAAATGATGCATCCCCATCCATGATATTCTGTCCAATAATGGTGGACAGCAAGCCAGAGGTACAGGGAGTACAGTTTTCCTCAGTGCATCTGTGGGATAAGGGAAGAATATCAAATAAATTACTTCTTCACAAGTTATATTTCTTCTCTTAACTTGTGTCTACTTTAATATGATTTCGCACCACCTTAGTTATGATTCATTAAATGCCTTGCAAGACAGGAGGCTCTCTTTCTCATCATTACAATACTCCCTGGAAGACATCTGAAATGTCTGGAAAGGTACAGAAAATTACTAGGAAAACTAATAGAATGTCATGTTTTGTTGTAGGAGGAATTGAACACAATAGGAAGGAGATTATGCTTCAGTTATAAAGGATATTCATCAGACCATATCTGGACTACTATGTACAGTATGGGTCATTGTACTTACAGAAACATGTTAATGCATTGAAACAGTTCAGAGAAAGTTTACTAAATTAATACCTGGAATGTGAGGAAAGGTTAGTTAGCTGGACCTCTATCCTCTGGAGTTTAGAATAGACAAAAGATAACTTCATTGAAACATGCATTATTCTGAGTGGTGTTAACTGGGTGGATGTTGAAAGCAAGTTTTCTCTTGTGGGAAAATCTAGAACAAGGTATCATATTTCAAAATAAGTGGTTGGCCATTTAAAAGAGAGAGATGGAAACATTTTCTTTGTGGATTGTGAGTCTTTGGAATTCCATTCCTCAACAATCAGCGGATGCAGAATCTTTAAATATCTTTAAGGCAGAGGTGGATAGAAGAACTACTCAACCTGAAACATTAACTCTGGTTTCTCTCCATAGGTGCTGTCAGACCTGCTGAGCTTTTCCAGCAATTTCTGATTTTGTTTGGATAGATTTTTCATTACCACAAGGATAAAAAATTGTCAGAGGTATGCAGGAATGTAGAGTTTAGGTTAAAAATCAGATCAGCCGGGGGATCCAAGATGGCGGCGACCCAGCAAGACTGAGTCTATAGTGCTCCTCCCAAGACTTGGGTACAGTGGGTCACCCACCCCCTACCACGCTCATCAAATCATTTATAATAGTTGTGTAATTTAATTAGTTGTGTAATATTACATTTAAACAATTTAATCCTAAGTTAAAATGACTAAAGGGAAAGGAGCCCGCAGCTCTCAGCAAGCAGGAACCCCTCCCCCACCGTCTCCAGCTGCAGCAGAGGCGTCCACAGCCGCCCCGGGGGACTTACCAACAGTAACAAGCCTTGTAGAAATGATTTCCAAGCTTGACTCGAAGATCGATGCTTTTATTGCAGAATCCAGAAATCGTTGGGACTCGCTCTCGGCCGCCCTGCAGAAGCACGACCGAGAAATTCAAGAAATTGAACGCCGAGTCGGAGGGGGGGGAGTTAAAGGCCGCGACCTCCGAGACTACTGCTCAATCGGCCGTGGATCAGGTCCGGACTCTCGAGCAGCGAGTCCGGACCTTGGAAAATCATATTGACGACCTCGATAATCGAGGTCGTCGAAAAAATATTCATTTGCTGAGCCTTCCCGAACGGGAAGAGGAAGACCAGCTTACAGCATTCCTGGAGCAGTGGCTGCCACAGCTTTTAAATCTGCAAGCTGGATCAGGCCAGGTAAGGGTGGAATGGGCCTACCGGGTCGCAATACGCGGACCCGGCTCGAACCAGCGCCCATGCCCGGTCCTGTTCCGGCTGCAGAGCTACAAGGAGAGGCAGATACTCCTAGAAGCCTCTAGAAATCTCGGAAAAGACCCCCAAGCTATGATCTATAAGGGATCCAAGATCATGCTATTTCAGGACTTTTCCCCGGCTCTGGTTCGAAAGAGGAAGGCATTCGACGAGGCGAAGAAGCGTTTAAGGGACTTAAATGTTCAGTACTCCTTACGCTACCCAGCGACGTTACGCTTTAACCATGAAGGATCCGTATATAACTTTGGATCACCAGAAAAGGCTAAGGAATTCTTGGACTCTCTTAGATAAACTGTAAGACATAATGGATGTTGGTCTGCCTTTCCCCCCCGCTTTGGATTATATCCCGCCCTTTTTTTTTCTCTTACCTTACTGTTTAATATTATCATGGGGGGTGGGGAGAGGGATTTGATTTTCTCCCCCCCTTGGGGTTGTTTTCTGTTATTATTTTATGTATATATGAGGGGTGTATGTATATGTATGTGTATATATATATAAAAGCTGGGGGGTTTGGTTAATGTTGGTGGGGGGAGGTGGTTACCTTATTCAATTTTACCTCTGTCTCTAGGAGCGGGGTTGTTTTCCCCTTGTTATTTTGTATTATTATATTTAATTATTATTCGTTGAGGTGGTAATTTTATAGTTATATGTTTATATATGGTATTAACATTACCAAATATACCCAGGTGTTGGTATGGGTGGGGGTAGGGTGCTCACTGTTAACTCTAGCTCTGTATTATATTTGAATTCTCTTCATTTTATTGAGGAGTGCCTGGGTCAAGGGTGGGGCATTGGTTGGGAGAGGATATGATGGACTTTTGGAGAGGAAGTGACACCCCCGGGAACAAGGGGGAAAGTCTCCACTTAGATACGTTTTATTTCTTTTTATTTAGAAATAGTTTTTTACTGTATTGTTGTGGGTGTATTAAAGAGGTTTTATTTTTGTAAATTTTACATGTTCTACGCTCGGGATGTTCTGGATAGGGTTCCCCCTCCCGAGGGGTCTCGGATTGGCCCAGAGGATTATGGTTGATCAGTCGGTTAAGTGGTGCACCTGGAATGTCAAGGGGAGTAATTCGCCAGTCAAAAGGAAGAAAATATTATCAAATCTTAAGAAGGAAAGAGTTGATATAGCTCTCCTACAGGAGACACACCTGTCAGATAAAGAACACTTGAAATTACGACAGGGCGGATTTGATCAGGCCTTTTTTTCTTCTTTTAGCTCAAAAAGCAGGAGAGTTGTTATTCTTGTTCGGAAGAATTTCCCTTTCAAAATCCTAAAGCAGATAAAAGACGAATCTGGACGATATATCTTGATTAAAGCCCTCATAAATGGAGAGGAATATGGGATTTTAAATTTGTACTGCCCCCCGGCACACCCCTTTAAATTTATAACTGAAGCCTTTTCAAAATTGATAACTTTTGATGCCCGTCATATAATTATAGGGGGAGACTTTAATTGTATTATGGATCCGGAAATAGATAGGATTCCCAAGAGTACTGCAGGAGTATCTTCCAGATCTAGACAATTGATGGATCTGAACAAAGAATTAGGATTAGTAGATGTATGGAGATGTCTTCATCACAGGGTAGAGATTTTTCTTTCTACTCTAATCCACATAAATGTCATATCAGAATTGATATGTTTTTTGCCCCCTCGATTTTTTTAAATTCTATATCATCCTGTAAAATAGGTAATATAGCAATTTCTGACCACGCTGCTGTATATATGGAAACTAAGGCGAGGAACAATGGGACATCCCCTCGGCATTGGCGTATGGACCCCTTCCTAATGAAAGATAGTAAATTTGTAAAGTACTTCTCTCAAGAATTTAAAACTTTTTTAGAAATTAATTCAGGTACAGCTAGCAACCCGTCAATGATGTGGGAGACCATCAAAGCTTACACGCGAGGCTTGATCATCTCCTACTCAGCGACCCAGAAGAAATTAAAGGGAGAACAACAGCGTCTGCTTGAAGCCCGCTTAAAAGCGGCTGAAACAGCATACACTGATAGACCTTCTATTATTAAATTGCAAAGGATTCCAGCTCTTAGGACAGCTCTAAACACTACGCTTACTCAAACGGCTAAGAGGGAAATATTATTTGCAAAGCAAAGGTTGTATGAATATGGCGACAAACCGGGTAGATACTTAGCATTTCTTGCAAAGAAAAAAAAGGCCCCTCAGACTATTACGTCTATAAAGGAAAGTACGGGTATTTTGACTCATGATCACAAAAAGATTAATGTGATCTTTAGAGAATTTTATTCTGAGTTATATAAATCACAGGATTGTGAAGATAGGACGAAGAGGATGCAGTCATTTTTTAAAAATTTGACTTTTCCAGGCCTAACTCCGGAACAAGTATCGGTCCTAAATGCTCCTCTTACACTCCAAGAAATACTTGATGCAATTAGGCAACTTCAAAATGGTAAGGCGCCGGGCCCAGATGGTTTTCAAGCTGAATTCTATAAAGAATTTACAGAAATACTGGCTGGTCCACTTATGGACATGTATAACTATGCATATAATCAGGGCTGTCTCCCGCCTTCGCTGAAAGAGGCAAATATCTCTCTTATCCTTAAAAAAGGAAAGGACCCAGAAGATTGTACATCATACAGACCAATATCCTTGCTAAATGTAGATTTTAAAAACCTCTCTAAAACGTTAGCACTGAGACTAGAAAGGATATTGCCACATATTATAAAGGAGGATCAGACGGGGTTTATTAAGGGCCGTAGATCATCCAATAATGTTAGAAGGGCTCTGAATATGATTCAAGCTTGTCATCAGGGAAAGATACCAGGAGTAGTGGTTTCATTAGACGCGGAAAAGGCATTTGATAGGGTCGAATGGTCATATTTGTTTTACACATTGGAGAGGTTTGGCATTGGACAGGTGTTTACCAAATGTGTCTCAACATTGTATAGTGATCCCAAAGCAGTTGTGGTTACCAATGGATTAGGTTCGGATAGCTTCAGTGTGGGTAGGGGCTGCCGTCAGGGATGTCCCCTCTCGCCATTGTTATTCACGCTAATAATTGAACCACTAGCAGAAGCTATACGAGCTGATCCTAATATAGTGGCCCCAAGGATGGGTACAGGTAAACATAAAATTACCCTTTATGCAGATGATGTTCTTCTATTCCTCAGTAACCCTTTGATGTCCATACCTCACTTAATCCAAGTTATTAATACATTTAGTGCATTCTCAGGCTATAAAATTAATTTTTCAATATTGGAGGCTATGCCAATGGGTGGCCTTGCTATGATACCCCGCTTAGCGGATGGATCCCTTTTTCCCTTTCGCTGGTCCCTGGAGGGCTTCTTATATTTAGGCATTTTTATTACTCCAGTATTTGGTCAGTTGTATAAGGCTAATTTTGTGTATTTATTGGAAAGGATAAGGCAGGACCTCCAGCGATGGGGAGACCTGCCAATTTCCTGGTTGGGTAGAATAGCATTAATCAAAATGAATGTCCTGGCCCGTCTCCTATATCCTCTGAGAATGCTTCCGGTGATGCTGCCGAGGACGGCTTTATGTAAATTATATGGCTGGCTGGGTTCCTTTATCTGGAATCATAGGCGGCCCCTCATTAAGCTGAAGAAGCTACAGCTTCCACAGGCAAGGGGTGGATTGGACTTCCCAGACTTTAGGAAATATCAGTTAAGTTCCCTATTAAGTTACATAGCTGATTGGGTCTTGTCTGATCCACAATCAATCTGGTTAGACATCGAGGCTTCTCAAGTAAAATACCCACTTATTAACCTTTTATTCTCAGACAAGAGGAAAATCATTACAGATCACTGTAAAAACCCTATAATACTAAATACAATCAAGGCTTGGAATATAATGTGGCAAAATGAGGGCAATTCACATAAAACATCCCCCTATGCACCGATAGTGGGAGCATGGGGATTCCAACCGGAGTTAACAGATGCCACTTTTAAACTCTGGAGATCCAGGGGTATCTCATGTCTAGGGGATCTATTTAAAGATGGGGTCCTGATGTCTTTCGAACAGCTGCGTCAGAAATTCGGATTACCCAATGGAGACCTCTTTCGATACTTCCAAATTCGAGATTATATACAGAAGAAGACTACGTTATTAGATAGTCTTTATAAATCCGATAGAGAATGTAGTGTCCTACGACCAGTGGGGGTATCTTCCGTCAGTACTATTTATCATTTACTACATGATGAAGTATCGGGAGATATGGATAATCTGCTTAAAACATGGGATCAGGATCTGGGACTAGAAATCTCCACAGAAACGTGGAATGATATTTGGGAAAATGCTAGAAGAATTACTTTGTAACAGAACCCAGGCTATCCAGCTGAAGATACTTCATAGGGCCCATATAGCACCGGTTCGATTGGCAAAATTTAAGGCAGGAGCATCTCAAATGTGTCCTAAATGTAAAATAGAGGTGGGCACTCTTGTACATTGCTTATGGACCTGTCATAGGATCCGTAGATATTGGGCTAAAGTAGCAAGTACCCTGACAGAAATTTTAGGAACGGAAATTAAAGTGGACCCTGTATCTCTCCTCTTGGGCTTTTCGAACTTTCCCTCCATGGACACGTACGGGAAGAGACTATTTTCTATTCTTTCTTTCTGTGCAAGGAAAAATATTTTGGTGAGCTGGGCGGCTGAGGGCCCCCCTAGACTTTCAAATTGGCACAGACTAATTATGGAATGTATTCCCCTTGACTTCCTTACAAATATGGTGCACCAAAAGACCAAATTATTTTATAAAATATGGCAGCCCTTTTTGAATTACATAAATACAGATATTTCGGCTATCCTAACAGGGGCTTTTATTTAATTGAGATTACAAACCTGGCTGGTCCGGGGCCCCTCGGGGGAGGAATCCCGCACGAATACGTGTTTTATTATATCTGATGCTAACACATCCCGAGCATGTAAGAGACTTAAATATACACTCTGGTTAGTTGTAGGTTAGATTAGTAGATAGTTGAGTTTTGTTTGTTTTTTTCTTTTTTTCGTTTTTTTTTGTTTTGTTTTGTTTTTAAATTCTGGCTATTGTATATTTGAGCTAATTGTATATCAATGTTTATATCTGAGAGTTTTGTTTATTTTTGTAAACTTGTAAAAATGTTAAATTTCTAATAAAAATATCTATAAAAAAAAAAATCAGATCAGCCATCATCTAATTAAATGGTGGAGCAAACTCGAAGGCTGTGTGGCCTATTCGTATATTCATATAAAGTCAATGGAATGCAGCATCAAATTGTGTCTGAAAGCAGTCTATCAGCTTTATGATGATAATATAGCTGATATGGGGTTAAAAGAGGTTGGAGTCAACAATTCACAAAGAAGTCAGAGAAGGTTAACAAATCTGCAACACCCGATCCCCAAATTTTCCTGCTTGGCTTTTTAATTCTTTGAGAGGATTTCAACAACTGGGGTTGACATGGTGAGCATCCCACTAATCAGTCGGATGTCTCTTGCGCTTCTTTTAACACCAAAAATATTCCAATTCACAAAGCATACAAGTCCTCTCACTTGACCACGATGGAACGTCATATAGATCTGAAAAATTGGATGTGTTTAAATAATAATTGAAAATGAATGGTTTCAATCATTCTATTTGACTGTTGGCTCCTCTGCCTGGATCAGATTTGATCAGAGTCTCATTCCACTTTATAAAGGCTTTTATGTTACCATTCTCTGTGTTTTATAAAATTAATTCAAGGGAAGTTATGGTCATTCACTTTTATTGACCATCCTTAGCTGCCTTTAAAAAGTTGATGGTCACATGCCTCTTGAACCATGACAGTCCTTTTGCTGAAAGTTGACTCACAAGGTCACTGGGGAGAGTGTTCCAGTGTATTAACCCAGCCACATTGAAGGAATAATGATGTATTTCTAGATGGTCAGTGGCTTTGAGGTAACTTGCAGGTGGTGGTGATCCCATGTATCTAATGCCCTTGTCCTTCTAGATGGTGATGTTGAGGATTTGGAAGGTGCTGACTAAGGAGCCTTGGTGAATTTCTCCAACTTATCTTTTAGATAGAGCACACTGCTTCTACTGAGCATCGGTGGTAGAGGGAGCGAATGTCTGTGGATATGGTACCAATCAATCAGGCTACTTTGTTCTGGATGGTATTAATCTTGTGTGTTGTTGAGATTACCCTCATCCTGGCAAGTGGGGAGCATTCCATCACACTCCTGACTTGAGCCTTGTTAATTGTGGAGAGTTTGGAGGTGAGTTTACCTGCTAAATAATTCCTAATTTCTGACCTGCTATTGTTGCCACAGTATTTAATTGGTTCATTCATTTTAATTTCTAGTCAATGGTAGGCGCTTAAGGCTGTTGATGTAGAAAATTTAATGATGGTAATGTTACTGAATGTATGGTATTCTCTTGATGGAGATGGCTATTGCCTGGTACTTGTGTGGTTCAAATATTAACTCCCACTTATCAGCTCAAACCAGAATATTATCAGGATCTTGCGTATTTAGACATGGACTGCGCCAGTATGTGAGGACTGCGCCAGTATGTGAGGAGTCGTGAATGGTGCTGAACTTTGTGAAATCATCAGTGAACACCCCCACTTCTGAACTTATGATGGAGAGTTTGTCATTGATGAAGCAGCTGAAGATTGTTGTGTTTAGGACAGTACGCTGAGGAACTCCTGCAGAGATATCCTGCAGCTGACATGGTTGACCTCCAAAAACTACAGCCATCATTCTTCGTGCTAGGTATGCCTCCCAAATTCCCATTGACTTTAGTTTTTCTAGGTTTCTTTACGCCACAGTTAATTAAATACAGCCATGATCACTCTCACCTCCCCTCTGGAATTCAAGTTTTGTCCATTTTTGAACCAAGATTGTAATGAAGTCGGGGATAAGTGTCCCTGGCAGAACTGAAACTGAGCACCAATGAGCAGATTATTGCTGTACAAATGATCTTTGATAGTACTGTTGATGGACCCCTTCTAATACCTTACTAATGATTAAGAGTAGAGTGATGGGGTAGGAATTAACTGGGTTGGCTTTGTCCTGTTTTTGTGTGCAGAACATATCTGGGCAATTGTCCAGATTATTGGGTAGATGCCAGTGTCATATCTATTCTGCGACAGCTTGCCTAGGGGCACAAGTTCTGGAGCATGTGTCTTTGGTACTACTGCTGGAATATTGACAAGGCCCAAAGCCTTGCAGTATCCAATGCCTCCAGCTGTTTCTTGATATTATGTGGAGTGATTCAAATTGGTTGAAGACTGTCATGTATAATGATGGGTACGTCTGGACGAGGCTGAGGTGGAGCATCTAGTTAGCTCTTCTGGCTGAAAATTGTTGTGAATTCTTCCTACTTACCTTTTGCACTAATGTTTTGGGTTCCTCCATCATTGAATATTCCATATTTGTGCAGCCACTAGTGAGCTGTCTGTTCATCACCATTGACAACTGGATGTGGCATGACTGCGGAGCTTAGATCCAATTCATTGGTTGCAGAATCATTCAGTCCTGACTATCACTTTCTGCTTGTGCTGTTGGCAAGTCATCCTGTTTTGTTAACACCTCATTTTTCAATATCACTGGTGTTGCTCATGACATGCTCTCCTACTCTTCACAGTGTGGGTCTAGTTAAAATGCGAAGAAAGGTATTCCCCTTTTCACTCAAACAATTTGTGAGAAGGAATTGGTTTGATGTACATTCTGCAGATGAATTGGAAGAATCTATTTCCTGGTCTTCCATTTAATGGTCTTGTTGATGTGCCAGAGTAATGATGCTTAGAGCTGTCAATTTAGATTAAAATCAACTTGTTCACTCTCTGGGAACATTGTTAATGTTCGTTAAGCTGAGAGTGGTCACAATTCTTTTAGACTTTATCAGTCCAGCCTTCCTACTGCTCCTCACTTTAAATACAACAGAAGGATGTTTACTGGGTAACAAAGGATACCTGTCAGCCAACATACTTCACTGTAAATTCAGTAGAACTGTGGAGGAACACCACAGTGATGTACATATTTAAAACAAAATTTACACTGAGAGCCTTTGGGAGGCTGAATATATCAGGGTGTCTTATAACATGCTTTTGACAGCATTAGTCAAGAGTGTGGTGCTGGAAAAACACAGCAGGTCAGGCAACATCTGAGGAGCAGGAGAATCAACGTTTCAGGCATACCCTTATGAAGGGTTAATGCCCGAAACATCGATTTGTTTGCATTGTAACAGCTGTCCGGTACAAAATCAGCACCATTTCAATGAGGTGTGCTGATTAATAACACTATAATCCCTATGGAAGTGTTCAATAAGGTACAGCACCATAAGGTTCCTCAATGAGATAAGAGCCCATGATGTTGGGGACAGATTATTAATAATGATAGAAGGTTGGCTAATAAAAGACAGAAAGTTGGGACAAAGTGTATATTCTTACGATGAACATCTGTAACTAGTGGAGTGTCACTGAGATCAGTGCTGTGGCCATAGTTATTTACAATATATATTCATGAGTTGGATTATAGAAGTGAATGTATCAAAAACTGTAAATATGACAAAAAAAGTGGGAAGGTAAGTAACGAGGGCAAGACATAAGGAATCTTGTGTTCTTTGGCTAAATTCAAGTTGCATCAATCGTTTTGGAGGGTATTTTATCAGAAGGCCCAGTGAGATTTCTTGCCCTATGTTAGCAAACGCATCACATTAGTTACCTATTATGCCTCTCATGTCTGATTTCTGTTCTCCCTTAACACTTGGCATTCACAGAACAATTCGCCACCCAATGGCTATGTACCCTAAGACTGGCAACCCTTGTTCCAACACTATTTTTAAAAAGCCACTGTACATCCTAATCAGCACTAGAATTCTGAAGCTGCCCTGCTCAGTGTCAGACAGAGTCAGGGTGTGGCACCACAATTCTCTGACAGGGAACTGAAAGTCATTGCATATGGGGTCATGCAAAGGAGAGGAATGCTCTTCCCAGAGGATTGATGGAGGAATCCAAAATGGAGGACAACAAAAAATTGTGGCTGTATGAGCTGCTCCTTTTTTGAGGTATTTTAGGTGTTGGAGGTAATTTCCTTGAATACCAGGAGCAGCAATTTCTGTTTTATATGTTGTTTTAAAAGGTGAAAGACAGACAAAAGGAAGCAACCACATGGTCAGTGAGGTAGAGAGAGAGGAAGAAACCTGCATTGCTGACTGACACAGCAGTAAACCTGCACAGTTACCGCTTTTACGGTTTGAGTTCATGGATCTCTGGACATTAGAGTGCGTCTAGGAAAAATTAACAAACAGCAAAATTCACAGTTGACCTTGGAGGAACCTGAGTGGGAGAGATCACAGAGAGAAAAAGATAAGTACATGGTTTTTAAGCATAACATTGTTGTAAATCTATAGTAGTGAGTAGAGTGGGTTATTTCTTGTTTATATGTTTCATTGAGATCTGTCTCTTGAATAAATTTTAAAAATTTCAACGATGACTACTGAGTTAGCCTGGAGAGCTATATTTTAGAGCAAAAAGATGGTTTTCTGGGTCTATAGATTTTGAAGGAGCAAAGATGGCCTTTAACAGAGTTATATGATCTTCCTGTCAGATGTGGGAGTTTAGGGAGAGTTTCCATATTACTGATGATTATGTCTGCAGGAAGTGTCTTTAGTTGCAAATCTTATCAGATCAGTTCAAGTGGCAGTTAGAGGCAACAGTGAATTTACAAGAGCTAGGGGGTATGATGCATGGCAGTGAAAGGAAAGGAGAAAAGCTGCAGATACAGTCAGGTGGATGGGTTAATTCCAGGAAAGGTAAGAAGGGTAGGCAGATAGTGCAGGAGTCTCCTGTGGCTATTCCCATTTCAAACAATTATGCTGTTTTGGAAAATGCAGGGGGTGATGGACTCTAAGGGAATGTGGCACAAACAGCCAAGTTTCTGGTATCAAGACTGGCTCTAATGTAATGAAGGATATGTTGGGTTCCAAGTGATTGATCGTGATAGGGGACTCTCTAGTCAGAGGCACAGACAGATGTTTCTGCGGCCAGCAGCGAAAAATCAGAATGATGAGTTGCCTCCCTGGTGCCAGGATCAAGGATGTCTCAGAAAGGGTGCAGAATGTTCTCAAAGGGGAGAGGGACTATCAGGAGGTCATTGTACACATTGGAACTAATGACATAGGAAGGGAAAAGGATGAGACTCTGAAGTAAGAATAGAGAAAGCTTGGCAGGAATTCAAAAAGGAGGTCCTTGAGGGTAGTAATACCTGGATTACCCCTGGTGCTACAAGCTTGTGAGGGTAGGAATAAGAGGATAGAGCAGATGAATGCATGTGTGAAGAGCTGGTGCAGGGAAGAAGGGTTCACATTATTGGATCATTGGAATCTCTTCTGGGGTTAGTGATCTGTATAAGAAGGACAGATTACACCTGAATTAGAAAGGGACTCATTTAATGGTAGGGAGATTTGCTGGAGCTGCTCAGGATGATTTAAGCTAGTAAGATGGGATGTAGGACCCAGGGAAATAGTGAGGAAAGACATCCAACTGAGACTGGTACAGCTGGGAAAAAGAGCAAGTGGCGGCACGGCGGCTCAGTGGTTAGCACTGCTGCCTCACAGCACCGCTGCCTCACAGCACCAGGGTCCCAGGTTCGATTCCAGCCTCGGGTGACTGTCTGTGTGGAGTTTGCATGTTCTCCCCGTGTCTGCATGGGTTTCCTCCGGGTGCTCCGGTTTCCTCCCATAGTCCAAAGATGTGCAGGTCAGGTGAATTGGTCATGTTAAATTCCCGATAGTGTTAGGTACATTAGTCAGAGGGAAATTGGTCTGGGTGGGTTGCTCTTCAGAGAGTCGGTGTGGACTTGTTCGGCTGAAGGTCCTGTTTCCACACTGTAGGTAATCTAATCTAAACAGTCAGTGTAGGCAGGAACAAAGCAGGACTGATAAATTAAACTGCATTTACTTCAATGCAAGAGGCTTCAGCAGGGAAGGCAGATGAACTCAGGGCATGGTTAGGAACATGGGACTGGGATATCATAGCAATTACAGAAACATGGCTCAGGGATGGACAGGACTGGCAGCTTAATGTTCCAGGATACAAATGCCACAGGAAGGATAGAAAGAGGGGTAAGAGAGGAGGGGGAGTGGCATTTTTGATAAGGGGTAGCATTACTGTTATACTTAGGCATGAAATTCCTGGAAATACATCCATTGAAGTTCTTTGGGTGGAACTCAAAAATAAGAAAAGGATGATCACCTTATTGGTATTATAGACCCCCTAATAGTCAGCAGAAAATTGAGAAACAAACTTGTAAGGAGACCTCAGCTATCTGTAAGAATAATAGGGTGGTTATGGCAGGGGATTTTACCTTTCCAAACATAGACTGGGACTGCCAGAGTGTTAAAAAGTTAGATGGAGAGGAATTTGTTAAGTGTGTACAAGAAAAATTTCTGCTTCAGTATGTGGATATACCAATGAGAGAAGGTGCAAAACTTGACCTACTCTTGGGAAATAAGGTGACTGAGGTGTCAGTGGGGGAGCACATTGGGGCCAGCGACCATAATTCTATTAGTTTTAAAATAATGATGGTAAAGGATAGACCAGGTCTAAAAGTTGAAGCTAAATTGTAGGAATGCTAATTTTGACAGTATTAGGCAAGAACTTTCAAAAGCTGATTGGGAGCAGATGTTCGCAGGTAAATGGATGGCTGGAAAATGGGGGGAAGCCTTTAGAAATGAGATAACGAGAGTTCAGAGACAGTATATTGCTGATAGGGTGAAAGGAGAGGCTGATAAGTATAGGGAAAGCTGGATGACTAGAGAAATTGAGGTTTTGGTTAAGAAAAAGAAGGAAGCATATGTCAGGTATAGACAGGATAGATCGAGTGAATCCTCAGAAGAGTATAAACGCAGTAGGAATTTTACTTAAAAGGGAAATCAGGAGGGCAAAAAGGGGACATGAGATAGCTTTGGCAAATAGGTTTAAGGAGAATCCAAAGAGATTTTTAAAATACATTAAGGATAAAAAGGTAACTAGGGAGAGAATAGGACCCCTCAAAGATCAACAAGGCAGCTGCAGGAGATGGGGGAGATATTAAATGAGCATTTTGCATCAGTGTTTCCGATGGAGAAAGACATAAAAGACATAGAATGTGGGGAAAAAGATGGAGACATCTTGAAAAATTCCAATATTGCAGACGAGGAGGTGCTGGATGTCTTGAAATGCATAAAAGTGGATAAATCCCCAGGACCTGATCAGGTGCACTCTAGAACTCTGTGGAAGCTCACGAATTGATTGCTGGGTCCCTTGCGGAGATATTTGTGTCATTAATAGTCACAGATGAGGTGCTGCAAGACTGAAGGTTGGCTAACGTGGTGCCACTATTTAAGAAAGATGTTAAGGAAAAGCCAGGGAACTACAGACCGGTGAGCCTGACATTGGTGGTGGGCAAGTAAAAAGAGGATTGATGAGGGCAGAGTGGGAGACATGATTTATATGGATTTCAGTAAGGGGTTCGACAAGGTTCCTCATGGGAGACTGGTCAGCAAGGTTAGATCACATGGAATACAGAGAGAACTAACCATTTGGTTACAGAACTGGCTCGAAGGTAGAAGCCAGAGGAAGGTGGAGGAGAATTGCTTTTCAGACTGCAGGCCTGCGACCAGTGGAGTGCCACACGGATCGGTTCGGGGTCCACTACTTTTCGTGATTTATATAAATGATTTAGATGTGAACATAGGAGGTATGGTTTGTAAGTTTGCAGATGACACCAAAATTGGAGGTCTTGTGGACAGCGAAGAAGGTTACCTCAGAGTACATCAGGATATTGATCAGATGGGCCAATGGTCTGAGGAGTGGCAGATGGAGTTTAATTCAGATAAATGTGAGGTGTTGCTATTTGGAAAAGCAAATCAGGACATGACTTATACACCAAATGGTCCAGTCCTGGGGAGTGTTGCTGAACAAAGAGACTTTGGAGTGCAGGTTCATTGTTCCTTGAAATTGGAGTCAGAGGTAGATAGGATAGTGAAGAAGGCATTTGGCATGCTTACCTTTATTGGCCACAGCATTGAGTAGAGAAGTTGGGAGGTCACGTTGTGGCTGTATAGTACATTGGTTAGGCCACTTTTGGAAGATTGTGTGTAATTCTGGTCTCCTTCCTATCGGAAGGATCTTGTGAAAATTGAAAGAGTTCAGAAAAGATTTACAAGGATGTTGCCAGGGTTGGAGGATTTGAGCTATAGGGAGAGGCTGAACAGGCTGGGGCTGTTTTCCCTGGAGCATTAGAGGCTGAGGGGTGACCTTATAGAGGTTTATAAAATCATGAGGGACTTGCTTAATGTAAATAGACAAGGTCTTTTCCCTGAGGTGGGGAAGTCCAGAATTAGAGGGCAGAGGTTTAGGGTGAGAGGGGAAAGATATAAAAGAGACCTAAGGGGCAACGTTTTTTTCACACAGAGGGTGGTGCATGTATGGAATAAACTGCCAAAAGAAGTGGTGGAGGCTAGTACAATTTCAACATTTAAAATACATATGGATGGGTATATGAGTAGGAAGGGTTTAGAAGGATATAGACCAAGTGCTGGCAAATGGAACTGGATTAGGTTAGGATATCCAGTCGGCATGGATGAGTTGAACTGAATGCTCTATTTCTGTGCTGTACTTCTCTATAACTCTATGACAACACCCTGTGAGCTTGACAGAGAGGATGAGCTTCAGGGCAGAGCACCTCACAGTCAATTGTGCAGAATTTGCCCTTGACTTACTCTGTTCAGCGCTCTTCACTGACTGATACCTCCATAGACTTCATTGAGGACTGTGCTCCTAAGAGTTGAACATGTGGCTGCTTGCTTGCTGCACACACAGTGTGTTTGCTGCATAATGTGATACCATATAGAGGTTTGAAATTGATATAGCACACCGCTATCCAACAACATATAAGCCTCCTGACTGAGGACTGCTGAGCAACAAGACAAGCTTGTTGCTATGACAGCACTAATTTGCCTGGCACTGCAAGGCAAGGTAGGGATGCTGTGCGTTCAGTGAGTGAGCATGAAGAAAGCACATACTCAGCCCTGAGAAGCAGCCTAGTGTAGCCTGTGAGCAAGATGCCTATGGCTCAGTGTAAAATGTCCCTAATGCAATATTTCAATGCAGGTTACGAGTGCTCCTTTCATTGTAAGTCTGTGCTTCCAGTATAGGGTGGTTATTTCGGGTTGGCAGATTTCGATCAGATAAGCCAATGGGCAGAGTGATGGCAAATGGAGTTTAATTTGGGAAAAGTGAGATGTTGCATTTTGGAAAGGCAAGTCAGGACTTATACACTTAATGGTAAGGTCCTTGGGAGTGTTGTTGAGCAAAGAGACCTTGAAGTGCAGGTTCATAGCTCCTTGGAAGTGGAGTTGCAGGTAGACAGGATAGTGAAGAAGGCGTTTGGTATGCTTTCCTATATTGGTCAGAATATTGAATGTAGGAGTTGGGAGGTCATGTTGAGGTTCTACAAGACATTGGTTAGGCCAGTTGCATGCAATTCTGGTCTCCCTGCTACAGGAAGGATGTTATGAACCTTGAAAGGGTTCAAAAAAGATTTACAAGGATGTTGCCAGGATTGGAGGATTTGAGCTTTTGGGAGAGGCTGAATAACCTGGGGCTATTTTCCCTGGAGTGTTGGAGGCTGAGGGGTAACATTATGGAAGTTTTATAAACCATGAGGCATGTGAATAGGATAAATAGACAAGGTATTTTCTCCAGGGTGCTGGAGTCAAAAACTGAAGAACATTGGTTTACGATGACGGAAAAGATTTAAGACGGGCCTAAAGGGCCTCTCAGGGTAGTATGAAGCATAACCAATGGACCAAGATGATATCGACAATAAGATAGTCCTCCCTGCACTTGTCATCTGATTGGATGAGATGGACAGAGGGTCTGTTTCTGTGCTGCATGACTCTCTGACTCTATTATCTTTGTTCCTCAATCCCCTATAAGATTCTACCCAAACAGTCTACAAAGAAATACAGACATGGGAGTGAGCATGTTTGAAATGAGTGAGCTGCCAGAGGAAGTGGTGGAGGCTGGTACAATTACAACATTTAAAAAGCATCTGAAAGGGTACATGAACAGGAAGGGTTTAGAGGGATAGGGGTCAAATGTGGGAAAATAGGACTAGATTTATTTAGGAAGTCTGGTTGATATGGACGAGTTGGACTGAAGGATCTGTTTCCATGTCATACATCTCTATGACTCTATCTTGGTCATTTGGAGCAAAGTGATGAGCTGAGTCTGCCAGGCACACATTCTGGTTTCATTGTTGAGTTTTCGTAGTGTCTAGCTTGTTTTTGAGTTTGTTAAGGGGAGAATCTGAAATTGATGAGGTGAGTTATGACATTAAGAAGCCATTTAACAAATGTAATCCCTGTCAACTAATGTTTGAGTGTTTCCTGGTGAGAATTCCAACACACAACTTGTAGTATGAAGCATAATCAATAGACCAAGATGACCTTGACATTGAGATAGGCCTCCCTGCACTTGGCACCTGATTGGATGAGTTGGACAGAAGGGTTTGTTTCCATGCTGTATGACTCTATAACCCATGTTGCCCAATCCCCTATAAGATTTTGCCCAAACCATCCATAGAGAAATACAGACATGGGAGTGGGCAAAAACTTGGCAGATGGATTATATTAGGGAGAATGTAGGTTATGCCTTTGGTAAGAAGAATAGAAGAATTGAATATTATTAAAATGGGTAAATGACTGCAGAAAGCCGCAACACCTGATGCCTTGGGGTTTTTCATGCGTGAATAACAAAAATGCTTGCATTCAAGTTCAGCAGAAAATAGGGAAAGTAAAAGGAGTATTTGTCTTTATTTTAAATTGATTGGAATGTAAAACAAGGAGATTTTACTGAACCTATTCAAAGTACTCATCAGAGCAGACCTCGAATACTGTGAACAGTTAGGTCCCCTATCTATGGAAAGATAGTTAAAAATCACACAACACTAGGTTATAGTCAAACAGGTTTAATTAGAAGCACTAGCTTTTGGAGCACTGCTCCTTCATCAGGTGATTGCGGAGGACACAATTGTAAGACACAGAACTTATAGCAAAAGTTTACAGTGTGATGTAACTGAAATTATACATTGAAAAATACCTTGATTGTCTGTTGAGTCTTTCATCTGTTCGAATACCATGATAGTTTCACTTCTTTCATGTGTAAATCACAAACCCTTTTTTCTCTAAAATTGTGTTCTCAGGTTAGCTGTAACAATTGATGTTAGCTAGACAATATGTTGAAGGTGTTAGCCCCCTGTGTTCTCTGTCTATGCCATGATGTTTAGATTGATTCTAATCTAAAATGTGAGATAACAGAGTTTTACATGAATACATGCTGTTTTTGAGCAAAATACAATGTAACTCTGCAAGTACAAATTCACCCCACAAAATATATGTATATGTGGGTGTGTGTGTGTTTCTGGGTTGAGTGTAAAGTGTCGTAAGTCTGTGAGGGGGTGCATGTGTGAGTGTAGGAGTGTGTGTGTGTCTGGTGTGCGGGGTTGTGAGTGTGAGAGAGAGTGTATTTGTATGTGTGTGAGTGTAGAGTGGTCTAAGTCTCTGAGAGGATGCATGTGTGAGTGTGAGAGTGTGTCTGTCTGTAAGGGTGTGTGTGTGTCTGTGTGCATGTCTGTGTATATGTGTGTCCGTGTGTGTATAGGAGTGTGTGTGTTTGTGTAGGAGTGTCTGTGTGTGTGTATAGTGCAATGGTGGTCACCTGTAGTGTGACATGAACCCAAGGTCCCGGTTGAGGCCATCCCTATATACCGAACTTAGCTATCAGCCTCTGCTCGGCCACTTTTCGTTGCTGCCTGTCCCAATGTCCGCCTTGAAGAATGGTCACCCGAAGGTTCGAGGTTGAATGTCCTGGACCGCTGAAGTGTTCCCTAACTGGGAGGGAACCCTCCTGTCTGTTGATTGTTGTGCGGTGCCCATTTATCCGTTATCGTAGCCTTTGCTCGGTTTCCCCAATGTACCATGCCTCAGGGCATCCTTGCCTGTATTGTATAAGATAGACAACGTTGGCTGAGTCACATGAGTACCTGCCACGTACATGGTACACAGACTCAACAGACAATCAAGGTATTTTTCAATGTATAATTTCAGTTATATCACACTAAATTTTTGCTATAAATTCTGTGCCTTACAATTGTGGCCTCCACAATCACCTGATGAAGGAGCGTCGCTCCAAAAGGTAGTGTGCTTCCAATTAAACCTTTTGGACTCTAACCTGGTGTTGTATGATTTTTAACTTTGTACACCCCAGTCCAACATCAGCATCTCCAAATTATGGAGAGATAGACTGCATTGGATACCATCCAGAAGATTCACTCATCAAATCCTGGATATGGAGGGAATTTCCTATGGAAAGAGTAGGTTGGGCTTGTATTCATTTAAGTTCAGAATAATGTGAGGAGACCTCACTGAACCATATTAGGTTCTGATGGGTTTGACACAGTAGATGCTGACAGGTTGTTTATCCTATGGTAGAATTTAGGACTAGCAGAATAAGGTGTGGGGGGTTAGTAGCGTTCCGGCCCTCTGGCTCGTTGGTCTAGGCGTATGATTCTCGCTTGTGTTAGGTAAGGGGTAAATGTAGGGGTCTGGGTGGGTTGCGCTTCGGCGGGGCGGTGTGGACTTGTTGGGCCGAAGGGCCTGTTTCCATACTGTAAGTAATCTAATTTGCTAAATAATCCCAATAACCCCCATGGTAGACTAATGCAAAAAATACGGAGGTATGGCATTGAGGGTGAGTTGGAGGTTTGGATTAGGAGTTGGCTGGCTGGAAGAAGACAGAGGGTAGTAGTTGATGGCAAAGGTTCATCTTGGAGTGCTGTCACTAGCGGTGTTCCGCAAGGATCTGTTTTGGGACCATTGCTGTTTGTCATTTTTATAAATGACCTGGAGGAGGGGTTAGAAGGTTGGGTGAGCAAGTTTGCGGATGATACGAAAGTCGGAGGAGTGGTAGACAGTGAGGAAGGATGTGGCAGGTTACAGCGGGATATTGATAAGCTGCAGAACTGGGCAGAAAGGTGGCAAATGGAGTTCAATGTAGCTAAGTGTGAGGTGATTCATTTTGGTAAGAGTAATAAAAAGATAGGGTACTGGGCTAACGGTCGGATACTTGGTAGTGTGGATGAGCAGAAAGATCTTGGTGTCCATGTACACAAATCTTTGAAAGTTGCCACCCAGGTAAATAGTGCGGTGAAGAAGGCATATGGCGTACTGGCTTTTATTGGTAGAGGAATTGAGTTCCGGAGTACTGAGGTAATGTTGCAGTTGTATAAGACTCTGGTGCGGCCGCATCTGGAGTATTGTGTGCAGTTTTGGTCCCCATACTATAGGAAGGATGTGGAGGCACTGGAACGGGTGCAGAGGAGGTTTACCAGGATGTTGCCTGGTATGGTAGGAAGATCGTATGAGGAAAGGCTGAGGCACTTGGGGCTGTTTTCATTGGAGAAAAGAAGGTTTAGGGGTGACTTGATAGAGGTGTACAAGATGATTAGGGGTTTAGATAGGGTCGACAGTGAGAATCTTTTTCCACGTATGGAGTCAGCTATTACAAGGGGGCATAGCTTTAAATTAAGGGGGGGTAGGTATAGGACAGATGTTAGGGGTAGATTCTTTACTCAGCGAGTCGTGAGTTCATGGAATGCCCTGCCAGTAGCAGTGGTGGACTCTCCTTCATTATGGGCATTTAAACGTGCATTGGATAGGCATATGGAGGATAGTGGGCTAGTGTAGGTTAGGTGGGCTTGGATCGGCGCAGCATCGAGGGCCAAAGGGCCTGTACTGCGCTGTATTCTTCTATGTTCTATGTTCTAAGGGATGGCCCATTTATAACAGAGATGAGGAGGATTCTTTTTCTGAGGGTAATGAAGCTGTGGAATTCTTTAGCACAGAGGCCTGTTGAGGCTGTGTTGTTAAGTGTATTCAAGGCTGAAACCGACAAATTTTAACCAGTAAGGGAATCAAGGATTACAGAAAAAGGGCAGGAGAGTGGAGTTGAGGATTATCAAATCAGCCATGAGGTCATTAAATGCCACAGCATACTCAGTAGGCTGAATGGCCCGCTTTTGCTCCTACATCTTAGAGTCTTACTAAGAAATTAACTCATAAACCAGAAACCCATTGTTCAATTAAATCCACCCATTGGATCTGTCAAAAGTGAATGGGAAAGTAAGTTACATTGATAGGAATCAATATACCACAGGATTTCCAGCCTCAGGGGAAACATAATTGCTGTGGGTGACATTGTGACAATAGATTATTGAATTCAGAGAACCGGTGGCTGCAGAAAACCGACCTGAGGGTAAGGGCTGGATTTTCAATCTGAGAGGACTTCAATCTAATGTGAGGAACCCAGTGCCTGGAACATGTTCCTGGACCTAACTGCATATTGCATCCCTCTCATTGACATGGCACAATTTTCAAAGTCAGCCACTTACTAGCCCACGTACTATCCAGTGAGTGCTTCAAGTCCAGAATGGAGATTGGAGCCAAGTTTATGGTTTTGTTGCAGTTTTATGGCTCAAACCCAAAGCTGTGATACAAAGTGGTAATTAAAACGTATACAGGAGGCTCATGTTTATTAGTTTGTTTGGTTATTTTGAGCCTGTAAGGATTGAGCAAAAATCCGTCTCATTTAAAATACTGGACCAAAGCCCTGCATTTTTCAAGTCTTTTAAAATCTTTTAAACTGAAAGGGGACAGCTGGGCTGGGTTCTGGGAAAAGGAGACAAACACAGAAATGGCTACCAGGAACCATTGTTCAGCCTGGAATTCTAATTTACACCTCCACACTAAGAGAACAATCAACGAAACCTAACTCTTGAGACTGAAACTAACTTTTACACCTCAGCCTTCACAGCACAGTTAGTATGGGGCCAACACAGATACTGAACATTCAACTTCAATCAAAATCAGTTCACACATACCCCTTACTATTGGGAAGCCAACTGACAACACATTAACACAGACACGCACACAGACACCCACACACACCCTTACAGACACACACACTCACACATGCACCCCCTCACAGACTTAAGACACTCTGCACTCACTATACACACACTTTCTCACACTCACAACCCCCAACCCAGACAGACACTCACACACAGACAGACAAAGACCCATGTGCGCACATATATTTTGTGGGGTGAATTTGTACTTGCAGAGTTACATTGTACTTTGCTCAAAAACTGCATGCATTCATGTAGAACTCTGAGCTCAAAAACTGCATGAATTTATGTAAAACTCCGTTATCTCACTTTTTAGATTAGAATCAATCAAAACATTATGGCATAGACAGAGAACACAGGGGGCCAATGCCTTCAACATATTGTCTAGCTATCACCATTGTTAACAGCTAACCTGAGAATGCAACTTTTTAACACATGAAAGAAATGAAACTATCACTGTCATCTAACAGATGAAAGGCTTAACAGACAATCAATTTTTCAATGTATAATTTCAGTTACATCACACTGTAAATGTTTGCTATAAATCTGTGTGTTAGGATTGAGCCCTTCACTATCACCTGATGAAGGAGTGTCGCTCCGAAAGCTAGTGTGCTTCCAATTAAACCTGTTGGATCTGGTGTTATGTGATTTTTAACTTTGTACACCCCAGTCCAACACCGGCATCTCCAAATCATGACTTCAAAGAGAGCCTTTTTTCTAATCAACAAGCTTCTGCTCAAACAGCTTCCCCACAAGCTTCCACCCCAGCAAGTAGCTTCAGAACCAAGAACCTGAGGCCAAACAGAGAAGCTGAATCAGAATGCCAACCAAGAGCATCATCGGAACAAAGGACATCCGAGAAGGAGAAAGCCAACCAAGCACTATCCAGACCAGAGCTTTTAAACACTAACCAAATCTGAACCAAGAGAATAGACGGCCAGAACCTCAGCAACCGAGCGCACTTTATTACCACTTTTTCATCAGTGGTGAGCTGAAACTACAGAGTCAGACAGTCATAGAGAAATACAGCATGGAAACTGGCTCTTTGGTTCAAATCATCCATGTTGTTCAGATGTCCCAAATAAATTTAATCCTATTTGCTAGCATTTGATCCATATCCCTCAAAACTCTTTCTTTTCATGTATCCCTTCAGATGCCTTTTAAATGTTGTTATTGTACCAGCCTCCACCACCTCCCCTGGCAGCTCATTCCATATACACAAATGGCTAGTTCTCCCTTTATTCCATGTGATCTAACCTTGCTAACCAGTCACCCATGAGGAACCTTGTTGAACACCTTACTGAAGTCCATGTAAACCATGTCCATCCTCTTTGTTACTTCTTCAAAAAATTCAATCAATTAGTGAGACATAATTTCCCACACACAAAGCTATATTGACTATCCCTAATCAGTCCTTGCTTTTCCAAATACATGTAAATCCTGTCTTTCGTGATTCCCTTCAATAACATGCCCACCACCCCTGATGTCAGGCTGAGCGGTCTATAGTTCCTTGGCTTTTCCTTCTCACTTTTCTTAAATGGTGGAACCACACTGGCCAATCCCCACTCTTCCAGCACCTCACCTGTGACTATCGATGATACAAATATCTCAGCAAGGGGCCCAGCAATCACTTCCCTAGCTTCCCATAGAGTTCTAAGCTACACCTGATCAGGTCCTGGGGATTTATCCACCTTTATGTATTTTAAGACGTCCAACACCTCCTCCTCTGTAATATGGACATGCTTCAATATGTCGCTATTTATTTCCCCATGTTCTCTATCTTCCATATCCTTTTCCACAGTAAACATTGATGCAAAATACTCATTTAGTATCTCCCCATCTCCTGTGGTACCACACATAGGTGTACTTGCTGACCTTTAAAGGACACTATTCTCTCCCTAATTACCCTTTTGTTCTTAATGCATTTGTAGAACTGCTTTGGATTCTCCTTTACCCTATTTGCCAAAGTTATCTCATATTTCCTTTTTGCCCTCCTGATTTTCATCTTAAGTATATTCCTACTGCCTTTATACTCTTCTAGAGATTCTAAAGTTTCTGACTGAGCTAGCAGGGAGGGTAAGATGGATAGTAACAGTGCATGAGACACCAAGGGTAGGAAGCCTGATTGAACTTCAAAATCACACAACACCAGGTTATAGTCCAACAGGTTTAATTGGAAGCAATTAAACCTGTTGGACTATAGCCTGGTGTTGTGTGATTTTTAACTTTGTACACCCCAGTCCAACGCTGGCAACTCCAGATCATGATTGAAGTTCCTGTGATTAAGACTGTTGTTTTAGGTTCTAATTGTGTTAAAGCAATGTTTTATTTAATCATATATTTCATTACTGACCTCTGTATAATTGATAGTACCAATTTCCCTGCTTATTGCATTTACCTTTATTTCTTCGATTAGACTTACATTTTTGTATTGTAAATAAATGCAGAGATTCTTTTGTCCTGAAACACCTGTCTACTTTCTTCTTTATTTCATATTCCCTAAATAAGTCAAGTGTCGAGAGCTCAGGATTCAGCCTAAAATCAGCAAATTACTGATTGTAAACCAAAACCTTATAAGCCTTAATTTATTTTAAATATCAACAGCTATTGTGGAATTGCATATGGTTCTTGGAGTTAAAGGATATTGAAACATTTTCCAGAATTTTTTGGTATATCAATTGTAACATTTGGAATGATAATTAATCACTAGGAGGTTACACTACATACTCTAAGTAGGTGTATTAATTATCCATTAATGTTGCCTTCTATTCATAAAGACCTATGGAGTTGGCAAGCTTAGAGGAATAGATACTTTAAATCAACCTGTTCAGACATCTCATGATCAGGTGGGTCTTAAACTTGGGCCTCCTGGCTCAGACCTTAGAAGGAAACACTGTTATAAAAGATCCAAATACTGATTATGATCTTTCCATGCACTTAGAAGCTAATTTGAGTTTAAGATGCCTTTAATCATGCACGGTGATTTTATTGGCTAGTAAGGTTTAATAAGACCTGGGTTTTAGTGGTTTAATGCAGAAGAAAGAAGTTTGAAAGACAGAAGTAGAATTTTAAACAGTAGAACAGAATAAAGGACTCTGTGTCCAGTTAACCCAGTTTCATGAGCATGTGTCTTAATGTGCTCTGTTTTTATTAAGTGTTAATTCTTTTGAATAAGTTATGATAAACTTAAATAAGTTCAGTCAACTTACAAAAAGTTATTCGCCCCTGGAATGGATCTTGTAACTAATCAGGACAAGTAAATATTAGATCTGCGTGTTTTTTTTCAAAAAGCAGTCTGAAATTGTAATTGACCGAGGTCATAAAGTTAAAGTGTACCCCAAAATCTTACACTCTAGCTGAGTTCTCATGGCTCCTTATTGTGTTCATGAGGAATGTGACCAAATGTTTAATTAGTTATCCCTGTGCTTGTGTTTCAGATTCCAAACTGTTGATCCTCAGACTCCTAATGAAATCTACATAAGCTCAACAAGATTTAATTAGATGCATGTATGTTGCCAGCCCTGTTAGCATTGTCACTGCATTATTATTTCATAAATTGTTTAGCTGAAGTTTTGAACTGCCAAACCTAAATAAGTAATGTTACAAAAACCAAAGACAAGCAATGTTGTAATAATATTTTAAGTGTTTTCATTAACTTTAATTCCCTGGGGACTGGATGTATCTGTTGTTCAGATATGACTGTTATGTTAGGAATTGCACTGGAATAATTCTGCATGATCTGATTGTCCCATCCATCAATGTGCAACACTGATTCGATTCTGCAGTTCCATTTTTGACTTTGCTATATACATATGAGTATCCTCTCTTAAACACGCACAACTGAATATGCATTCAACACCAGGAAATAAGACCACTAATAATATTTAAACAGATTGTAATCACCAGCAGGTTAGTTGCTGATTGATTACTACTGGCTGTTGCTGAATTTGTAGATTTACTGAGTTTGCTATTGCTGCTTAAAGTTAATGAAATTAACAGGAAGTGTTGAGACATGTAGTGAAGATCTTGGTCTCCACCTCAAAACCTTTGCTCAGACTCTTGTATCAATCATTGGTAAACTTTCTACTCCCCCTGCTGCAAAATGACAGGGAGAATGTGCAAAGCAAATACAGAAGTGGACCCTGCTTAAATCTGGTGGAGGAGGAGGATAATAAGTACTTCAGCAGAAGACCCAATTACCCAGGATCTTCAGGGACAAATGCCCTTACCTCAATCTTTTTTTAATTCTCTCATGGATGGGTCAGCATGTTTTGCTCAAGCCTAGTTGCCCTTTAAAGGGTGGTGGGGAGCTGCCTTCTTGAACCACTGCAATCCATGTGCTGTTGGTAGACCCACAATACATTATGGACAGAATTCCAAGATTTTGAGGTAGCTACACTGAAGAAACAATGATATATTTCCATATAGGATGGTTTGGAAGGGAACTTGCAGATGGTGATGTTCCCATGAGTTTGCTACTCTTCACCTTTTAGATGATAGTGACCATGAGTTTTGAAGATGCTTTCCAAGATGCCTTAGTGAATCTCCACAGTGCTGCTTGTTAATAAGTGACCAAGTTGATAGATGAAGGAAGGGGTGTAGGTGTCATATACGTGGACTTTAGTAAGCTGTTTGATAAGGTTCCCCATGGTAAACTAATAGAGAAAGTGAAGTCACATGGTGTGCAGGGTGTTCTAGCTAGGTGGATAAAGAACTGGTTGAGCAACAGGCGACAGAGAGTAGTAGGTGAAGGGAGTTTCTTGGAATGGAGAAAGGTGACCAGTGGTGTTCCACAGTGGTCAGTGCTGGGGCCACTGTTGTTTGTGATGTACATAAATGATTTGGAAGAGGGCATTGGTGGTCTGATGACATGAAGATTGGTGGAGTAGCAGAAAGCATAAGGGACTGTCAAAGAATACTGGAGAATATAGATAGCCTGGAGAGTTGGATGGAGAAGTAGCAGATAGAGTTCAATCCAGGCAAATGTGAGATGATGCATTTTGGGAAGTCTAATTCTCGAGCGAATTATACAGTGAACGGATGAGCCTTGGGAAAAGTTGATGAGCAGAGAAATCTGGGAGTGCAGGTCCATTGTACCCTGAAGGTTGCTGCACAGATGGATAGAGTGGTCAAGAAGGCATATGGTATGCTTGCCTTCATCGGACAGGGTATTGAGTGTAAGAGCTGGCAGGTCATGTTAAAGTTGTACACGACGTTGGTTCCACTGCATTTAGAATACTCTGTACAGTTCTGGTTGCCACATTACCAAAAGGATGTGGACGCTTTGGAGAGGGTGCAGAGAAGGTTTACGAGGATGTTGCCTGGTATGGAAGATGCTAGCTATGAAGAGAGGTTGAGTAGGTTAGGTTTGTTTTTATTGTAAAAAAAGGAGATTGAGGGGGGACCTGATTGAGGTCTACAAAATCAAGAAGGGTATAGACAGGGTAGATAGAGATAAGCTTTTTCCCAGGGTAAAGGATTCAATAATGGAAGGTCACGCTTTCACAGTGAGAGGTGAAAAGTTTAAGGGGGATACACACAGCAAGTACTTTACACAGAGGATAGTGGCTGTCTGGAACGCATTGCCAGCAGAGGTGGTAGAGGTATGCACAGTAGATTCATTTATGATGCATCTGGACAGATGCATGAGGAGGTGGGGAGCAGAAGGATACAGATGCTTAGGAATTGGGTGACAGGTTTAGACAGTAGATTTGGATCGGCTCAGGTTTGGAGGGCCAAAGGGCTTGTTCCTGAGCTGTAAATTTTCTTTGTTCTTTGTTCTTTCATAGTACACACTTGAGTGCTAATGGTGGAGGGGCTAAATGTTTGTGGATGTGATTCCAATGAAGCAGACATTTTTGTCCTAGGTAATGCCAAGCTTCTTAAATGTTGGAGCTTCTTGAATGTTAGAGCTGCAATCATCTAGCAAGTGGGGAGTCTTCCATCACACTCCTGATTTGTGCCTTGTAGGTTGTGGACAGGCTTTGGGAAATTGGGTGAGTTACTTGCTGCAATATTCCTAGCCCCTGACCTACTCTTGTAGCTACTACACATTGCTGGTATTTTACAGAGGATAGTTCCTCATCACAATGTTGTGCAATTGTAGGACTGATATATGAAGAGAGACTATCTTCACTGGAGTTTAGCAGAATGAAGAGGAGACATCTCATAAGAACTTATAAAATTCTAACACTATTACATAGGGTAAATACAGGAAAGATGTTCCCAATGACAGGGGAGTACAGAACATGGGATCACACTCCAGGAATATGCAGAATACCATTTAGTTCTGAGAAATTATGACAGGTATAGATTGAGTTGATGGTAGTTTTCTTTTCCCTGGGATGTGAAATTTCAAGATTAGAGGGCGCATTTTTAAAAGGCAAGAGGAAGCTACTACTAGAGACCTCTGTGGCATTTCATAGTTCTCGACTCAAAAGTACATCCAGGCTGTCATTGAGTCGACCACTTCATCCCTTTCTGCCCTTGATAGGGGTGTCAGGGATTAATGTTCTCACTTATTGCAGATTTGGGCTGCAATCAATTACACCCATTGCTACAATGAACCAGCAGGGTTTTGATGCTATTGTCACTGAACTAGTAATGCATAGCTCCAGGCTAATGCTCCAGGCGCATGCATTTGAAACCCACCTGTGAAAGGTAAAATTTGAAGTCAAGAAAACATGTGGAATTAAATAGCTAGTGTAGTGGCCACCATGAAAACCACCTGGGTTGTGAAAAAGAACATCTTGTTCATTAATCACCTTTTCAGGAAAGAAATGAGCCATTTTTATCTGATTTTGACAGGCAGGAGGCCAGAAGAACACAACAAGCCAGGCAGCATCAGGAGGTGGAAAAGTCGATGTTGCAGGTGTAACCCTTGTTACACCCAAAACGTCAACGTCTTCACCTCCTGATGCTGCCTGGCTTGTTGTGTTCTTCCAGCCTCCTGCCTGTCTACTTTGGATTTCAGCATCTGCAGTTTTTTGTCTCTATCCTTATCTAATTTGGCCGATACATGATTCAAGGCTCACACAATGTGTGGGTCTTCCCTATGAAATTGTTTTATACAACTAAGTGGCTTGCTAGTCCAGTTCTGACATCAGCCAAGCAACACATTGTTCTGTAGGAACACGAACATGGAGCTCTACTCTATGGAAACTTTTTATTCTTTCACTGGATGTCCATTGTCATTGGCAAGGTCTGCATTTGTTGTTCATCCTGAATTGCCCTTGAACTGAATGGTCATTTCAGAGGGTAGTTAAGAGTCACAAGTGAGCCACACCAGGTAAAGATGGCAAATCTCCTTCCCTAAGGGACATTAGTGAATCTGACTTTTGTTTGTGAGAATGTTTTATGGTTGCCATGCTGCTGTAGTGTGATTTGAACCTGTGTCCCTTGATCTCTGAATTACTAGATGGGTTATAGTACTACTGCAACATCATCTCCCCCAATGCCAACAAGGGATGATCAACTTAACAAACATTGGCTCTTGAATCTCAGGGTGCATTATAGAGATATTTACAGAAAAAACTAACCTTAAACCATTTGGATAGATACATGAATGGGAAAAGTTTCAAGGGATATGGGCCAGAAATAGGCAGATGGGACTAGTTTAGTTTGGGATTATGTTCGGCATGGACTGGTTGGACCAAAGGGTCTGTTTCTATGCTGTATGATTCTATGAATCTATGAAAAAATACTTTCAGACATGTAAGGCATAAGGAAAAAAGGCACAAGGGGCAGGTTTCAGTCAAAAGCCAGAAGGTTTGTATTTTAAACAGAGGGTGACCAGGTTCCACATTGAATTGCTCAGCAAAGGGTTGAATAATTTTAAAACTTTGAGAACCTGTAATGGGAAAACCGTAAGTGTTGGTATTCTGAAAGTAGAGATTATTTGTCCAATTGTGTCTTCTTAATTTGAGCAATCAGAGATTTTGTGATTTTTTTTGTGAATCCCCAGCAATGCTGAAATGCTAATAGAGATGGTATTCAAAATTTTACTTTAACAATCAAAATGCATATTTGTGCAAATAAACTGTACTATAATATTTTAACGTATAATTTTTAATATTTTAAATCTCCAGCTTGCTCAGATGTTATGTTTTGTAGCCGTGTTTATCTGTTTGTCATTAATTTCACTCTATGCTGTAAACTCAACAAGAACATCAATCATTTCACCTTGAATTGCTAATTGGTTGAGAAACTCATATATCTTCCTTGTCCTAGAAACATTATTGTTCATTCCACTGATGGATTGGTTTTGTGATGCATTTGTGATTGGTTCATAATTTGCAATGATACAGATTAGGAATCTGTAGTTGGACGCTGAGTCAATCAGAATGCTGGGATCAATAATCATTTATCAGATGAATAAATATCACCTGTCATATTATCCACTGGCAAGTATTAATTTCTTAGCATTTTCATTTTCATTAAAATAATGATGCATAAATGAAAATGCAATTTCCCAAACAATGCAGTAAAGTCTTCACATTATTTCTGATTTTGTACTACAATAAACAAAAGGTTCAGTTCCTGAAAATCCACAGGGTCATTTGGGTCATTTCTGATGTTGTTACACTCCTTCTGTCAGTTGGTGCAATGCAGCACTGATTCTGTCATCGCTCCCAAGGTCAGTACATTTAAATGCTCACTGACATGGAGGTACAGGACAGGAGTGAAACAGGAGTGCTGTGCTTGTGTGTCAGAAATTGGTTCCAGCTACCTTTCAATGTATGCAAGCACTGATAAGAGCAATAGTAGACTGGGTGCTACAAGTACTGATAGCTCCAACTTGGATCGAATGGCAAAGAAATCTTGCTTAGGAATTTCTACGATTTTATTAAATTGTGGTTTTAATTAAAATAAACTCCTGGAGCAGCCAATGAACAGATCGCTGTGAGGAAACAGGATAGAAAAACGTAGTCAGAGTCAGGTTCCTCTACTCATTCGTGAGGATGAGCTAATGTCAGACAACCAACTACCCAACTTGACTCTTCCTATTGGAAGCTTTTCCCTCCTAGAATGAGAAAGAGTCAGGTATTAATGGCAATAGAAGTGGGTGGCACGGTTGTTTTGGTGCAGATGGGAAGGTATCCTGAGCAGGTGAGTAGGCAGAACAGATGACATGTAGAGTTAGTGGTGTCAGGGTTGGGTTCAGTGAGAATGAATGATGGAAGTCATTGCAGGCAATAGTGAGAGTGATAGAGCATGAGAGTTGGGGGTGGTGGGTACACACACAAGGATGAGGTATCGGAGAGAAGATTGTGGCACCTACGCTGGCAGAATGGAGAAGGACACTGACTTTCTTCCTCCAGATCACTGAGACTGTACTAACAGGTGAGAACCTTGCACCAAGTTCTCATGTTCAGGGGGAAAGAGGGTGTCCTGTGTCTTCACCATCCCTTCCAAAAAATCCTCCAGGTCCCTGCCCGCAAAGCCGACTGCCAATTTTCCCTTCTCTGCCATGTCTGGGGCAAATGTTGGGTATCATGCAGGGCCACCCCAGACTGACAGTGCTTTTCTGGTTGAACAATGGCCTTTAAAAAATAGTACCACTGCCAGGATGCTGGTCCATTCTGGGATATCCTGGAAGTGGTGAGTCCTTCTTGTATTGTATGTTGAAGAATGTGACTAGAAGCAGGTGAGAGAGATGCCACAGGAGTAGTTTAGACAGTTAATAAGGTGAATACTATAAGATGTGGCAAGAAAGTTCATAGACATTGCAGAGAGAAACCTGCCATGAAACTCAACAAAACTGACACTTAGCCAAAAGAACGTACGATTCATCTTCATAGGTGTTTCTGATTTTGAAGTTCAGCAATTACAAATGAGGCCTAATCTTGAGCCAAGGCATCCACAATTGTGCTTTGAGATCATTATGAGGCTGTCTACAAATAATCTTGTACCACAGAGAATAACAGGGATCATTGAGGAGAATCAGAGTAAATTCCTGAAACCTAAGGCAAACCTTCGTCTGGTCCCAGAAGAAGGGAAAGCAGCACTAAAATCCTATAAATTATAGGAGAATTCTTGGCTGGAAATAATAGTGACTGTCCTTTTGAAAGCTTTTGGACTTATTGAAGAAATGGGTTTATGAAATATAGTACAGAAAACAGATAGGGTCCAAGCACCAATTCCACTGGGCACAGGGTTTTCTTGACAAATATAACCCTCTGCCTCCTATTTGGATGCCAGTTTTGGATTTAGTTTGCCAACTTGCGTTGGATCCCATGGGCTCTTACCTTTTGGACCAGCCTTCCATGTGGGACCTTATCGAAGCCCTTACTGAAGTCCATGTAAACTACATCAACTGCATTATGCTCATCAATATATTCAGTCACCTTATCAAAAACCCCAACTAAATTAGACAGGATCTCCCGCTAAAAATTCTGTGCTGACTATCCATGATCAATCCCTGCCTTTCCAAGCATTGATTAATCCTATCCTTCAGATTTTTTTCCAATAATTCCTCTTACACTGACATCAGTTTGACTGGTCCGTAACTGCTACCTAACTTACTACCTAACTCTCTAAATTCCTGCTGCAAGACCTTATATCTTTTTTTTTCTCCATGTCATTTGTCCCGTCATGAACTATGAAAACGGGCTGATTACTGTCCCGCTTCAGAATGTCCTGCAGCCGCTCTGAGACAGCCCCGACCCTGGGTCCTCTCTTGCTGCTGCTCCGATAGTGCTCGATCCACTCCTCTCCCTCTCCCGCTCTGACTGATCTCGAAAGGAAGTTGTGAAATGTCTATGAGATGAGTCAGGTAGTAGATTAAAGTGGAAGATTACTAAGGTTGCAATCTCTGAATTACTTCCAGTACCACCAGCTACTAGTATAGGAATAGGAAGATAGGTCAGACAAATGTATGGCTAAAAGGATGGTGCAGCAGGGATGGCTTTAGATTTTTGCAACAGCTATGGTAGAGCCCATGAGGAAACAGGCAGTTCTGGATTTTGTGACGTGTAATGAGGCAGACTTGATTAGGGAGCTTGAAGGCAAAGGAACCCTTGGGGGCAGTGACCATGATATGATAGAATTACCCTGCAGTTTGAGAGGAGAAGCTGGAATCAGATGTGACTGTTTTACAATTTGAGCAAAGGTAACTACAAAGACATGAGGGAGAAGCTGGACAGTGTTGATTGGAAGGGGAGCCTGGAGGGGAAGATAGTTGTTGCAGCCATGGCAGGAATTTTGTGGGTAACTGGGGAGGGCACAGCAGAAATTCATCCCAAAGAAGATGAAGCACTCTAAGGGGAGGATGAGGCAACCATGGCTGACAAGGGAAGTCAGGGACAGCATAAAAGCAAAAGAAAAAGCATACAATGTGGTAAAAATTGTTGAGAAACCAGAGGATTAGGAAACCTTTAAAAGTCAACAGAGGATTACTAAAAAAGCAATAAAGGGAGAGGAGGATGAAATATGAGTGTAAGCTAGCTAGCAATATAAAAGCAGATTGCTAGTGTATTTTTGTTTAGATAGGTACAAGATAAGAGAGAGGCAAGAGTGTGCTTTGGATTACTGAAAAATAAGGCTGGAGAAGTAGCAATGGAAAATAAAGAACTGGTGAAGGAACTGAATAGACAATTTGTATCAGTCTTCAAGGTGGAAGACACCAGCACTAAACCAAAACTTCAAGGGAGTCAGGTGGCAGGGGTACATTTAGTGGTCATTTCTAAGGAGAAAATGCGGGGAAGCTGAAAGGTCTGAAGGTGGATAACTCACCTGGATCTGACAGACTACACCCCAGAGTTCTGAAGGAAATAGCCGAGGAGATTTTGGAGGCATTAGTGATGATGTTGCTGTAATTGCTGAAGTCAGGGAGAGTCCCAGGGGACTGGAGATTGGCCAATGTAACACCTCTGTTTAAGAAGGGAGAGAGGATAAAGACAGGAATCTAGGTGCCAGTTAGCCTGATGTTGATCATTGTCAAGATTTGTGGATAAGATTTGGCATTAATCAATGGATGTGATCTGATTAGATTACTTTTTAGATTAGATTAGATTACTTTACAGTGTGGAAACAGGCCCTTCGGCCCAACAAGTCCACACCGACCCGCCGAAGCGTAACCCACCCATACCCCTACATTTACCCCTTACCTAACACTACGGGCAACTTAGCATGGCCAATTCACCTGACCTGCACATCTTTGGACTGTGGGAGGAAACCGGAGCACCCGGAGGAAACCCACGCAGACACGGGGAGAACGTGCAAACTCCACACAGTCAGTCGCCTGAGGCGGGAATTGAACCCGGGTCTCTGGCGCTGCGAGGCAGCAGTGCCAACCACTGTGCCACCGTGCCGCCCACATTTGGATTGCGAGAGGCATTTGACAAGCTTTCATATAGGAAGCTATTAAATACATAAGAGATCATAATGTTAGGAGCAAGATACTAGATCCATACAGGATTGGCTGACTGGCAGAAAGCAGAAAGTAGGGATAAAGGGATCTTTTCCATGATTGCAGCCGGTGACTAGTTGATTTCTGCAGGGGTTGATGTTGGGACCACAACTACTCACATTAATCATCTGGAAGAAAGAATGGAGGTCATTGTTGCTATGTTTGCAGAAGACACAAAAATAGTTGGAGGAGCAGGACGTATTGAGGAAGTGGAGAGGCTGCAGAGAGACTTGGATATGCTAGGAGATTGGCAAAGTAGTGCCAGATGGAATACAGTGTGGGGAAGTGTGAGGTCATGCACTATGATAGGAAGAATAGAGACATGGACTATCTTCTAAATGAGGAAAGGCTTCAGAAATCTGAAGTACAAAGGGACTTGGGAGTCCTTGTTCAGAATTCTCTTAGGGTTAACATACAGGTTCACTTGGCAGTTAGGAAGGCAAATGCAATGTTAGTATTCATTTCAAGAGAGCTAGAATACAACAGCAGAGATGTACTGCTGAAGCTGTATAAGGCTCTTGTATTTGAAATATTATGAGCAGTTTTGCACCCCACATCTAAAGAAGGATGTATTAGTGTTGGAAAGGAGGTTTACAAGAATGATACCAAGGATGAAGGGCTTGTCATATGAGGAACGGGTGAGGAACCTGGTCTGTACTTGATAGAGTTAAGAAGAATGTGGGGGAATCTGATTGAGACTTACAGAATACTGAGATGCCTGGATAAAATGGACATGGAGAAGGTTTTTCATCTAGTAGGAGAGACTAGGACCTGAGGGCACTGTCTCAGAGTTTAAGTACAGCCCTTTAGAACTAAGATGAGGAAGAATGTCTTCAGCCAGATGGTGGTGAGTTTGTGGAATTCATTGCTGTGGATGGTCAGGTCATTGAATGTATTTAAGACAGAGATAGGTTGGTCCCTGATTAGTAAGGGGGTCAAGGGTTACAGGAAGAAAGAAGGAGAATGGGGTTGAGAAACATATCAGCCATGTTCGAATGGCAGAACAGAATTGATAAACCGAATTATCTAATTCTGCTCCTCCATCTTATGGCCTTATGATTCACTTCTGTCCCTCTTCTGCTACTGCTCTGACCAAACCTGATCTGCTCCTCCCCTGCTGTCACTCCGACTGATAAGGATTGAAAGCAGCAACAGGCTATTGAGCAGGATGATCAGCCATGATCATATAGAATGGTGAGGCAGGCTCCAAGGGTTGACTGGCCTCCTGCTGCTCCTATTTTCTATGTTTCTACATTTAAAATGGACCTGAAACAGGTACTCCAAGAAACGAATTGAATGTAAGAAGGGAAAATTCAATGGGTGAAATTATATTTACAATAAATAAATGCACCACAGCAAATTCTCTCAATCATATTATTAAAGCAAAATGTCTTCAAAAATGTCTATAGAATAGGAAAACTTAAAACTGGTACAATATTGGCCATTTTGAGCATAGGGTAGTTGAGATTTCTAGCTGGGAGAATATAATATGGACAAATCTCACAAAGCTAAAAGACCTGAGTTGGTCCAATAGCATCTCAACATTTTGGGTTTCAGTTCTGACCCAGAATAGGTAGCAGAGTTGTAACCCGGAATTGATTGGGGTACTCTCCTGAAAAATTACCCGAGCTGATAAACAGATGATAAAGATGGAAAAGAGAGGAATGTGGCCAGTCTTAAAAAAGAGAGAAAGGGCAGTGTGAGTTTTACAGCAAAAGGTGGTGGAGATTAAATTAAAAGCTCAAGAAGAAGAGAGGAAAGCACAAAAAAAATCAAAATGAGACAAGGGTAATAATTATATTACAGCAAAATGGGTTGCTAAGGTCACAGGTCTTTCACTGTTCCCTTACTGTAAAATAAGGTCAAAAGTGGGGATGTTTGTACAATGTTCAGCACCATTCGCGATTCCTCAAATATTGAAGCAGTCCACATCCAAATGCAGCAAGACCTGGACAATATCCAGGTCTGAATTTACAAGTGTCGAGTAATATTCATGCCATGCAAATGCCAGACGATGACCATCTCCAATAAGAGATAATCAAACCATCATCCTTTTACATTCAATGGTGTTTACCATCATCGGTGGTTCCCACTGAGCAGAAACTGAAGTAGACTCGTCATATAAACACAGTGACTACAACAGCAGGTCAGAAGCTAGGAATCCTGCAAGAGGTAACTCACTTCCTGATTCTCCAAAATCTATCCATCAAGTATAATGTACAAGTCAGGGGTGTGATGAAATATTCCTCACTTGTCTCGATAAGCACAACTCCAATAATACTCAAGATGCATGATACTATCCAGGACAAAGCAGGTCACTTGATTGGCACCACAACCACAAATCTTCAGTCCCTTAATTGCAAACATGAAGGAGGAACAACTGTGTACTACCTACAAGATGCAATGCAGGAATTCACCAAGGCTCATTACAGAGCATCTTCCAATAAACACAGCCATTATCATCGAGAAGACCCAGGGCAGCGAATATATGGGGACATCATTACCTGTAAGCTCCCTTCAACTCACTATCTTCACTTAAAAATATATCAGCATTCCTTCAGTGTTGCCATGTCAAAATCCTGGAACTCCCTCACTAGCATTATTGTAGGTATACGGACAACAAATGAACTGCAGCACTCACCACTATCTTTTTTAGAAGAATTAGAGATAGGCAATAAATGCTGACCCAACCAGTGATACCCACATCCTGTTCATGAATTATAGAGTCATAGAGTCATAGAGATGTACAGCATGGAAACAGACACTTCGGTCCAACCCGTCCATGCCAACCAGATATCCCAACCCAATCTAATCTCTCCTGTCAGCACCCGGCCCATAACACTCCAGACCCTTCCCATTCATATACCCATCCAGATGCCTTTTAAATGTTGCAATTGTACCAGTCTCCACCACTGCCTCTGGCAGCTCATTCCATACACGTACCATCCTTTGTGTGAAAAAGTTGCCCCTTAGGTCTCTTTTATATCTTTCTCCTCTCACCCTAAACCTATGCCCACTAGTTCTGGAGTCCCCCACCCCAGGGAAAAGACTTTGTCTATTTATCCTATCCATGCCCCTCATGATTTTGTAAACCTCTATAAGGTCACCCCTCAATCTCCGATGCTCCAGGGAAAACAGCCCCAGCCTGTACAGCCTCTCCCTGTAGCTCAGATCCTTCAACCCTGGCAACATCCTTGTAAATCTTTTCTGAACCCTTTCAAGTTTCACAACATCTTTCCGATAGGAAGGAGACCAGAATTGCACGCAATATTCCAACAGTGGCCTAACCAATGTGATGTACAGCCGCAACATGACCTCCCAACTCCTGTACTCAATACTCTGACCAATAAAGGAAAGCATACCAAACGCCTGCTTCACTATCCTATCTACCTGCGACTCCACTTTCAAGGAGCTATGAACCCACACTCCAAGGTCTCTTTGTTCAGTAACACTCCCTAGGATCTTACCACTAAGTGTATAAGTCCTGCTAAGATTTACTTTCCCAAAATGTTCTTTAAAAAAAGGTGCCATGATAGGGCCCTGGAGCCTATCGAGAAAAGCTGCACAAATTAAACTGTTGTAGCAAAATTCTGCAGGGTTGCGGAAGGGTGGAAAATATTCAGAGACCTTGCAGAAGGTGAAAAGACTGTTCTGAGATCAGGTAGTTTCAGGGGAAGCTACTTTGATTTAAAATATCTGAAGCGTGGCAAGTAAAATTAAAAGTGGTCAAGAAATGATCTTTAGATTTCAAAAGAAATGAAGGGAAGTAGCCAGAAATCAAATTGTCGACTGCATCACTCAATGGGGACTGGGAGAGTTAATACAGATAAATTGACAGTGAGGGCAAAGCACCAGAACAGCAGAAACTAGACAGTTTCAGTTACACTAGGGTTTCCTAAAGGACATTGGGCTGAATAGGGACTGGTTCATCCTTATGGTACTGAATTAGGGAAATCTCCACCAATAAGCAAGACTGTGTTTGCAACTACTCGAGAGACAGTTTAAGTACTTCTGATAACCCCCTGCTCTTCTGAGTTGAAAAGTCAAAAAAAAATGTCGCTAGTGAAATCCTTCTCCCCAACTGATTATTTAAATAAGAATAATGTGCAAGGGATTATGAGGAAAGCCCATGATGTCAAATCAGAGACCCCTCTGCAGATGCAGTGTACTGGCTTCCTTCAGCACCAAAACAATCCTGTGCTTCAGAGACAAATAACAGCATTGAAAATTCTCATACCCAGGCAGAAAATTTCAAAGGAAGGGAGACCAGATCACTACTGGATGAGCAGAAGCCCTGGCTCAAAATCTTCTTTTCATATTTAGACAGAGACCAGAGAGGTTTGCACGTGGAGCCAGAACTGATGATGATGCTACCTGGCCCTAATTTAAAAGGAGAGATAGGAGCCTGTACCCAAGCTGGATGAGCAGGAGGTTCAGCTGTCCAAAGCCTTCTTTCTGCATTTGGAGTGACACCAGGTAGGTTTCCAACCTGATATACGGTTGGTGAGAGAGCTGCCTCTCCTACTTTTAAAGGAAAAGAAGCCTGCTCCCTGAGCAGCAGGTCTGACTAATCATAACCTTTTTGATTTTAGATGGGGATAGGACACGTTCTCAAATACACAACTGGCGTGAAAAGTACCTGACTTAATTTGAAAGAAAACAGTACAACGTTCTAAATGAGCAGCCAATCTGGCTATCTGGATCTGCTTTCTCAAATCTGCTGGGAGACCTGGGAAGTTTGCCAGAAGGTCAAGAGCTCTGTATGGAAGTTGCTTAACTCAGGAGTAGAACCACAGGTTAGATCAGCTAAAGCCAGCCCAATATCTGTGGGGAGGGTATCTCTAAAGATATAGGACAGAGCAGGGATGCAAAAAAACTCTCCAGACACTGACTGTTTGGAAGATGGGAACAGAAATTAAAAGCTCAGCTATATGTCAGGACAACACAGAAACAATTAATGTTCTGGCCATGTTAAACAATTAATCCTTTCAGCTGTCTGCTTGTGGTAGTGTACTGACCACGTTCAATCAGTCCACACTTACAAAACCCTGAATACAGTGAACAATGCTAGATGTGATTCTACTATTTGACACCATTTACTCAATAATACTCACTGTGCTAAGAATTCCATTGGAAACCAATTTAAGATCATCAGTCAGGTTTGCAGGGTGATTCATTTGAGAGCACTTGAAACCTCATTTATTCACAGACAAGGCCCCATTCTTCCCAGACAATACAAATATGTTCACATATTGCACCTTCTTCACTGAGGTACTCAGGAGGCAGCCAATCCCTGTTTCACTTCCATGGCAACATCCTGACTAATCATAGTTGACTTGTTTCATTTTAACTTAATCAGTTAACTAACAGCTAGGAACATGGAATCATGGAAACTGGAATAAGAAGAAAGCCATTTGGCCCATCGAGCTCAGTTCACCATTTATTATCTCAAGATCATACTCCTTTTCTCTCTCCATGATCCTTGATACATTTAGCTTCTATCATAGAATCCCGACAGTGTGGAAACAGGCCATTAGGTCTAACAAGTTCACACCAACTCTCCAAAGAGTATTCCATCCAGACCTATTCCCCTATCCTATTACTTTACATTGCTCCTGACTAATGTACCTAACTTACACATTCCTGAACACTATGGGCAATTTAACACAGCCAATTCACCTAACTGCACATCTTTGGACTGTGGTAGAAACCAGAGCACACATTAAACCCACGTAGACAATGCGCAAACTCCACACAGACGGTCACCTGAAGCTGGAATCGAACCTGGGTCTCTGGCACTATGAGGCAGCAGTGCTAACCGCTAAGCCACTGTGCCATCTAGAAATCTATTTATTCCTTTCTTAAATATAATCGGTAACTTGGCCTCGTCAGTCATCTGTGGTAAAGAATTTCACAGGTTCACCATCCTCTGAGTGAAGATGTTTTTCTTTATCTCAGTCCAAAATGGCCTACCATGTTTCCTAAGGCTGTGACCCCTTGTTCTGGGCACCCCCAGCCAAGCAACACATTATCCAGTTCCTACAGTGTATGAATGCCAAGTATAAACTATTGTGAGAAGAGAATCAGAGGCAAGCAGAACATGAACAGGTACTTTAGGTTTCCCATGTTTTACATTCCTTGTGGGTCCAGAGGAGAAAGGACTGCTGTGACATGTAGTGTAGTCATAACTATTCAAACATTGGACAGGGACAATGATCTGACTCCTAAAGCAGAAATTGAGCAAATTAATCAGAATTAATTTGATTGAACATCTTATATTATTAAGACTTTTAGATTTTGAGGGTAAATTCAATGATTTCGTATGAATGGTGAAGCTCAACGAATAAAGCTCCTGCCTACCATTCCACAAACCTCTCATGTTGCTCAATACAGAGGAACTTTGATTATCTGAAAGACATGAGCAAGGAGTATTTTGTTCAGTTAATCAAACTCCAGATATTCGAATGCTGGTTAGCATAGTTTAACCGAGCATCATGACATTGCGATCTTGCCAAATAATCCGATATTCGGATCATTGAATGCCGGATAATCAAGGTTCCTCTGTATACTCCACTCACAGACCTCATCAATCAGCATCTCTGGAAATAAAGACTCATGGCTAACATTGAAATGCTTACTTCACTCTCCCATATTTGCTAATGTTATGGACCAAACCAGATGCCCCAAAGTACATTATGGAGATAGCCTAAACCTTAACGCATTTTTTTTTACAAGATATGTGTAAGGCATTATGTTCCGGATATGATTTGATTGGTCCACCACTAAGGTTTAATTAGAACATACTTTATTCTTATAACACAGTTAAAAATACAATGAAAGATTCCATAACTTTTTTGAAATACTTAACAAGATAATATATTATTTAACCACTAATCATCAACTATTCCAATATAGGCAGCATCCCATAAATACACGCTTTGGCAAAAAGGCAATTCAGCAAAGCAGGTATTATTCTCATGGGCTGTCCCTCCACTCTAGGAGCAGAGAACTTGAGCTTTGACTTCCAGCAGCTGGCCAAACACCTACTTAACTGAAAGCAAAACAAAATGTTTTCCTGGGAGTGTGCTAGCCTTTACCATGACCAATCAGATTCTTTTGACTTATGAATAAAAACACCCAGGGTGCCCCTCTTCCGCGGTTACTGCCCCTCTTCCGCGGTTACGTTAAAGCCCGGGTGTCCTTGGAGAAGGAGCACGTGGTGTCGACCAACACCCTGGAGTTGTTCAGGGAGAGCTGGGTGCCGCAGGGAGTGGAGTGCATTATTTCTCCCTCCAACTCTATTTTGATTTAGTTACTACCCTCCCCCTCACTGTTTTGATCACACAGCACTGCCCTTTGATGTGAAGGGCAGTGTTTGTCACTGGCCACCCGGGTGTTTTCCTATATTCCTGGTGGTGGAATTTGAATAAAGATTCGTGCACTTTGTGTCTTTCACTGCGCCTCACACCTGCACACACACACCATGGGTGCTGGGGAAAAAATAAGCACTACCGCACTTAGGTGATAGTGTGGGGGTTAATATTAAAAAAAATAATAAAAACACCCAGGAGAACTCCAAAACTGTTTATTGACTGCCTGTCTGAACACATTTCAGCACCACTGTGACAACACTGCTCTGCAAGTGAAACACATCTTGCAAAAGGCACAGTACTGTCACACCAATGTTGCCAACTTCACGCCTCTTGCTCGCCGTTTCCAGCTGGTCAGATATGGCAGGAACATTGCCCAAACACATTGCAGTACACTTAGTAACAACCTTCGCTCTCTCTTGCACAACAAGGTTGCACATAACTGCAGTGAGCTACAAAGAACTGTTGGAGGACTGTTATTGCTGCATCTCTTGAAACCCTTGGAGGCAGAGCTGCTCCGCACTACAGGGCCAGTATTCTGGCCAGACTTCAGAGGTTTTAGAATTTACGTAGTTTCCCCTGAACCACCTTATCCCAGAAGGGTATTTTCACCCTCTGCAGGGCCTCTGAATATTTTCAAGCTTTCTGCAATCCTGGAGAATTTTGCTACAACAGTTTAATTTGTACAGTCTTTCTGGATAGGCACCTGGGTTCTATCATGACCCTTTTTTAAAGAATTTATGAACAGGATGTCACAGCAACCAAAGGCATCATTTTTAATTTTCTTAATGAAGGAATTATACCAATATCAGGTGTCCTCTTATAATATTATGCAAAAGCTTGAGAAGACATCAAATTTGCAGCACTTGCTCAAATGTGTTGATTGGTACCTGAAATACTGGGCTGAGAAGTGGCAGATGGAGTTTAATTTAGATAAATGAGAGGTGCTGCATTTTGGGAAAGCAAATCTTAGAAGGACTTATACACTTAATGGTAAGGTCCGAGGGAGTGTGGCTGAACAAAGAAACCTTGGAGTGCAGGTTCATAGCTCCTTGAAAGTGGAGTTGCAGGTAGATAGGATAGTGAAGAAGGCGTTTAGTATGCTTTCCTTTATTGGCCAGAATACTGAGTACGGGAGTTGGGAGGTCATGTTGTGGCTATACAGAACGTTGGTTAGGCCACTGTTGGAACATTGCATGCAATTCTGGTCTCCTTCCTATCGGAAAGATGTTGTGAAACTTCAAAGGGTTCAGAAAAGATTTACAAGGATGTTGCCACAGTTGGAGGATTTGAGCGAGAGGGACATGTTGAATAGGCTAAGGCTGTTTTCCCTGGAGCGTCAGAGGTTGAGGGGTGACCTTATAGAGGTTTACAAAATTATGAGGGAGATGATAGGATAAATAGGGGTGGGATTGTCCAGAACTAGAGGGCATAGGTTTAGGGTGAGAGGGGAAAGATATAAAAGAGACCTAAGGAGCAACTTTTTCACACAGAGGGTGGTGCATGTATGGAATGAGCTGCCAGAGGCCCGTACAATTGCAACATTTAAAAGGCATCTGTATGGGTATATGAATAGGAAGGGTTTGGACGGATATGGGCCAGGACTAGATTGGGTTGAGATATCTGGTTGGCATGGACGAGTTGGACCAAAGTGTCTGTTTCCATGCTGTACATCTCTATGACTCTATGCCTCTAGGATGTGGGTGTCACTGGCTGGGTTGCCATTTATTGCCCGTCCCTAGTTGTCCTTGAAAAGATATTAGTGAACTACCTTCTTAAAGCGCTGCAGCACATTTGTTGAACATATGCCTACTATTAGTGAGGGAGTTCCAGGTCCAAGTTAGAATCAGAGATATACAGCACGAAAACAAATCATTTGGTCCAACCCGTCCATGCCGACCAGATATCCCAACCCAATCTAGTCCCATTTGCCATCACTTGGCCCATATCCTGCCAAACCCTTCTCGTTCATATGCCTGTCCAGATGCCTTTTAAATATTGTAATTGTGCCAGCCTCCACCACTTCCTCTGGCAGCTCATTCCATACACGCATCATCCTCTGCATGAAAACGTTGCCCCATAAGGCCCTTTTAAATGTTTTTACTCTCACCCTGAACCTCTGCCCTCTAATTCTGGACTCCCCAACTCCAGGGAAAAGATTTTGTCTATTTACCCTATCCATGGCCTCATGATTTTCTAAACTTCTATAGCATCACCCCTCAGTCTCCAACGCTCCAGGCAAAGAGCCCCAGCCTATTTAGCCTCTCTCTATAGCTCAAACCCTTCAATGCTGGCAACATCTTGTAGATCTTTTCTGAACCCTTTCAAGTTTCACAACATCCTTCCTACAGGAATTGCACACAATATTCCAAAAGTGGCCTAACCAATTTCCTGTATGGTTGCAATATGACCTCCCAACCCCGATACTCAATACTGTGACCAATAAAGGTAAGCATACCAAACACCTTCTTTACTATCCTATCTACCTGCAACTCCACTTTCAAGGAGCAATGAACTTACACTCCAAGGTCTTTTTGTTTTGGAACATGCCCAGAGTCTCACCATTAAGTGTATAAGTCCTCCTCTGATTTGCCTTTCCAAAATGCATCACCTCACACTTATCTAAATTAAACTCCATCTGCCATTCCTCAACCCATTGGCACATCTGAGCAAGATCCTGTTGTAATCTGACGTAACCTTCTTTGCTGTCCACTGCACCTCCAATTTTGGTGTCATCTGCAAACTTACCAATCATACCTCCTATGGTCACATCCAAATCATTCATATAAATGACGAAAAGCAGTGGACTCAGCACCAATCTTTGTGGCATATCACTGGTCACAGGCCTCCAGTCTAAAATGCAACTCTCCACCACCAATCTCTGTCTCCTACCTTCAAGTACTGTACTGTATCCAAATGACTAGTTCTCCCTATATTCCATGTGATCTTACCTTGCAAACCTGCCTACCATGAGGAACCTTGCCAAAAGCCTTAATGACGTCCATATAGATCACGTCCACCATTCTGCCCTCAGCAATCTCTTCGTTACTTCTTCAAAAAACTCAATCAAGTTAGTGAAGCACAATTTCCCACACAAAAAGCCATGTTGATTATCCCTAATAGTCTTTGCTTTTCCAAATACATGTAAGTCCTGTCTCTCAGGATTCTCTCCAACAACATGCCCACCACCAATGTCAGTCTCTAGAGTTACCTGCTTTTTCTTTACTACCTTTCTTAAATAGTTGCCCCACATTAGCCAACCTCCAGTCTTCTAGCACCTCGCCTGTTACTATAGATAATACAAATATCTCAGCAAGGGGTCTATCAATCACTTCCCTAGTTTCCCACAATGTTTAGGGTACACCTGATCAAGTCTTGGGGATTTATCCACCTTCATGCACTTCAAGACATCCAACATTTCCTCCTCTGTAATATGGACATTTTTCAAGATGTCACTATCTATTTCCCCACATTCTATCTCTTCCGTGTCCTTCTCCTTTAGCATCTCTCCATCTCCTGCAGTTCCACACATAGGCTGCCTTGCTGATCTTTGAGGGGCCTTATTCTCTCCCTAGTTACCCTTTTTTCTTAATGTATTTGTAAAAACCCTTTGGATTCTCCTTAACCCTATTTGCCAAAGCTATCTCATGTTCCCTTTTTGCCCTCCTGATTTCTCTTTTAAGTATACTCCTACTGCCTTTATACTGTTCTGACAACTCACTCGATCTCTCCTGTCTACACCTGACATATGCTTTCTTCTTTTTCTTAATCAAAACTTCAACCTCTCTAGTCAACCAGCATTTCATACATCTACCAGCCTTTCTTTTCACCCTAACAGGAACATATTATCTCTGAACTTTTGCAATTTCAGTTTTGAAGGCTTCCCATTTTCCAGTCGTCCCTTTACCTGACTTGAGGGGAATTTACAGGTGGTGATGTCCCCATGTTTCAGCTGCTGTGGGTCTTTTAGATGATAGTGGTTGTGGTTTTGGAAGATGCTATGTAAGTAGCCTTGGTAAATTTCTACATTGCATCTTGCCGATGGTACACACTGCATCCACGATCATGGCATGTTTTGTTCTTATGCACCTTAACTTGCTACCTGCCATGGACGCTTGCTTTCCATTACATGATTGTGTCTCACGTCTGTCCTCCACTTCTGTGTTTTGGCCTTCAAGCTCCTGCTATCAGACCAGCCACTGAGGCCTCACCATGAAGGGAGTGAGAAACACCAAATGAATGATAATGAAGGACCAGCACTTGATCTGACACTCAAAACAATTGGCTCAGAAACTGGCTGTGAGAGGGATCGGCATTTTGTGAGTCACTGGGCACAATTGAGCTTTAGACAGCTCAGCAGGAAAGGATGACCCATGGACAGCTGCCGAGTTTGCAGGCAAATCCTGCTGCAGAGGATTTCAAGAAGCCTTTGATAAGTCTGTATACAAGAAAAGACTGATGAATATGCACACTGGTGCTTTGGCAGGATTACAGAAATTCTATCACTGTCAAGAGGCATGGAGAATTCCAGCACTAACTTGGCAGAGGGCTTTGTACAAAGCATACACATCTTTTGAGTGCGGAAGTGATAGCTAGCTTCATGATGGTATTCATTCCTATGTGGCTTCTGAGGGCCAATATCTAATCATCCCTTGCAGGACAGTTAAGTCCCATTCAAATTCCCAGTGCTGGAATCTCAGAGTAGCATCAAGAAATACATTTTTGTAATGAAAGCCCAGAGTGCTGTAATTATTACTGCAGAAGCCAGTGCTCAATAGGAATGCAGTCTTTCACAGCAGTTCAGCAATCTGCACTGTACCACTTTACTAGAACTTGCTGGGGTGCTACCCCAAAGAGGTGGTCGTGGCAATGACATTGTGGGGAACAGATCCTTTTGTCCTTTCTTCGGATGACGGCAATAGATATCTCCACACTGTTCAGCCACTTGTGTTCTTGTGTACTGTCATTCTGCCAGTCAGCCCAGACTGTTTCTTTGTGGCACATAAAAATAGATAAATGGATACGTAGTATCTTCCAAAAACACAGCCACTATCATCTAAAAGACCCACAGCAGCTGAAACATGGGGACATCACCACCTGTAAATTCCCCTCAAGTCAGGTAAAGGGACGACTGGAAAATGGGAAGCCTTCAAAACTGAAATAGCAAAAGTTCACGGATCTGATCAGCTTCACCCTAGAACTCTGTGGGAAGATGGGGAAGTGATTGTTGGGCCTCTTGCTGAGATATTTGTATCATCGATAGTCATAGGTGAGGTGCCAGAAGACTGGAGGTTGGCTAACGTGGTGCCACTGTTTAAGAAGGGTGGTAAGGACAAGCCAGGAAACTATAGACCAGTGAGCCTGACGTCGGTGGTGGACAGGTTGTTGGAGGAATTCCTGAGGGACAGGATGTACATGTATTTGGAAAGGCAAAGACTGATTAGGGATATTCAACATAGCTTTGTGCATGGGATATCATGTCTCACAAACTTGATTGAGTATTTTGAAGAAGTAACAAAGAGGATTGATGTGGGCAGAGCAGTGGATGTGATCTATATGGACTTCAGCAAGGCATTCGACAAGGTTCCTCATGGCAAGGTTAGATCTCATTGAACACAGGGAGAATCAGCCATTTGGATACAGAACTGGCTCATAGGTAGAAGACAGAGGGTGGTGGTGGTGGAGGGTTGTTTTTCAGACTGGAGGCCTGTGACCAGTGGAGTGCCATAAGGATCTGTTCTGAGTCCACTACTTTTCGTCATCTGTATAAATGATTTGGATGTGAGCATAAGAGGTGTAGTTAGTAAGTTTTCAGATGACACCAAAATTGAAGGTGTAGTGGACAGCGAAGAAGGTTACCTCAGATTACAATGGGATCTTGATTAGATGGGCCAATGTGCTGAGGAATGGCAGATGGAGTTTAATTCAGATAAATGTGAGGTGCTGCATTTTGGGAAAGCAAATCTTAGAAGGACTTATACACTTAATGGTAAAGTCTTAGGAAGTGTTGCTGAACAAAGAGACATCGGAATGCAGGTTCATAGCTCCTTGAAAGTGGAGTTGCAGGTAGATAGGATAGTGAAGAGGGCATTTGGTATGCTTTCCTTTATTGGTCAGTATATTGAGTATAGGTTTTGGGAGGCAATGTTGCTGATGTACAGGGCATTGGTTAGACCACTGTTGGAATTTTGTGTGCAATTCTGGTCTCCTTCCTATCGGAAAGCTGTTGTGAAACTTGAAAGGGTTCAGAAAAGATTTACAAGGATGTTGCCAGGGTTGGAAGATTTGAGCTTTAGGGAGAGGCTATTTTCCCTGGAGTGCCAGAGGCTGAGGGGTGACCTTATAGAGGTTTACAATATTATGAGGGGCACGGATAGGATAAATAGAGAAAGACTTTGGGATTGTCCAGAACTAGAGGGCATAGGTTTAGCGTGAGAGGGGAAAGATATAAAAGAGACCTAAGGGGCAATTTTTTTCACGCAGAGGGTGATATGTGTGTAAAATGAGCTGCCAGAGGAAGTGGTGAAAGCTAGTACAATTGCAACATTTAAAAGGCATTTGGATGGATATATGAATAGGAAGGTTTTGGAGAGTATATGGGCCAGGTGCTGGCAAATGGGCCTAGAGTGGCTTGGGATATCTGGTTGGCATGGATGGGTTGGATCAAAGGGTCTGTTTCCATGCTGTACATCTCTATGTCTCTGTGATTGAGTCTGGAAGAATGTTGATAGTCCACCACAGGAAGTTGGAAAGGCAAGAAAATGGAAGTTGCAGCAACATGGTGGTGAAAGTTTAGTTGAATTGATGTCTGTGTAGCCAGTGACCCAGAGTGAAGGTGTTCAGAATGTCTTTCCCTTCCCTCCTCCTGTTTTCTGTTCTGCTCCCTCTTCCTCATCCTCTTCTCAAGGTTCCTGCAGAAGAACTGATGGCAAAATCAATTTATGAATGCCAGGTTCAGTTCACCAAATATTTGAATGCATGATCTTGACAGAAATTAGTATATAAGGATGGCCATGATTTCCTCCAAGCATCCCTTATTGAAACATAGCTCTTGCTTTTCTGTCCTATCTACCGAAGATCAGGAGGTAGAGGGGAGTCAGCAATCATATTCAGCTATTTCCTGATCTAACATAGTAACAGGAATGTGGCAGGATTGGCTGACTGGCTCAATAGAAAAGCATCATGTTTGCTGCCAGGATGGGGAGCATATACTGGCATGATGCTCTGTGTATAGTCTTGCAACAACTACATATTAAGGGAATTAGAGCCTTTATTCTTATATAACATCCCTCCTTTAATATGTTGGACCTGTAATAGTATGCATGCATTTTATGACAACTGCTAAAGCCAAGTACTCACTAGTCAAAGAAAAGGTTATTGGGGTTAAAGCAGCAATATGGGATGAATTGTGAAATGTTGATGATATCACCTGCTCCCACCTGGGAGAATCTATTGTTATAGAAGATGAAGGCAAGACAATCTTCACAGTGTGCCATCCTCTGTATGGTATCTGGACGGTCATGGTTTCTAACAAGGAAATGTCTGAGAATCATAGAGTCCCTTCAGTGTGAAAACAGGCCATTCAGCCCATCAAGTCCACATACTTCAAAGAGTATCCCACCCGGACCCATCTTTTTAACCCTGCATGTCTCATGGTTAATCATAGCCTAGCCTGCACATCCCTAGGCACTATGGGCAATGTAGCATGGCCAATCCAACTAATCTGCGCATATTTGGACTGTGGGAGGAAACCAGGGCACCCAGAGGGAACTCATGCTGACACAGGAATAATGTGCAAAACCCATACAGACAGTTGCCCAAGGGTGGTGTTGAACCCAGGTCCCTGGTATTATAAGGCAGCAGTGCTAACCAATGAGCCACTGTGCTACCCATAACTTCACTCAGAAGAAAATTGTGAACTTTTGAATTTTTTGTTCAGAGGGTATGGATATCTCATCATTGAGTATATGAGATACAGAAACCAATGGACTGTTGGATGCTGAGGAACTTAAGGAATATGAGGTAAAAGCAAATTATTGCAGATGCTGGAATCTGAAACCAAAAGAGAAAATGCAGGAAAATCTCAGCAAGTCTGGCAGCATCTGTAAGGAGAGAAAAGAGCTGATGTTTCGAGTCTAACTGACCCTTTGACAAAGGGTCATTTAGACTCGAAACGTCAGCTCTTTTCTCTCCTTACAGATGTTGCCAGACCTGCTGAGATTTTCCAGCATTTTCTCTTTGGGTGAAGGAATATGAGGGTTCAGGTTGAAGACCAGCTATGATACAAGGACATAACACAAGAACACATGAATTAGGTGCAGACGTTGGCTGTTCAGACCCTCTGGCCTACTCCGCCATTCAATAAGACTATGGCTAATCTGATTGTGGCCTCATCTCCATTTTCCACGCTGCCCCCACAATGCAGAACTTCTTTCTCCATCTAAAATCTATCAAATTCTGTTTTGAACACAATTCAGTGATTCATACTCAACTGCTCAATGGGAAGAAAATTCCACAGACTAATGAACTCCAGAGAAAAGAAAATCTCATCTCAGTCCTAAATAAGGGACTATTATTATTTATGTTGTATTCTAGACTGGCTTGCAACGGGAAACATCATCTCAAAATTCATCTTATCAAGTCCCCTCAGAATAATGTATACTTCAACAAGGTCACCTCTCATTCTTCCATAATTGCATGGGTATAGACTTAACCTGCCTAACCTTTCCTCGTAGAATAACCCTTCATATCAGGAATCTGTCAAATATACATTGCAATTATATCCTTTATTAAGTAAGAAGAACAAAACTGTACATAGTGGTCCAGATGTTATCTCACCAAGGTTCTATACAGCTGCTGCAAAGCATCCCTCCATTTTATGTACTCAATTCTATTGGAATAAACTCCAACATTTAATTTACCTTGCTCATCTCTTTCTGTACCTGAGCAACAAAGGTTTGGGATTCCTGTACCAGGAATGATTTATTTGGATGGCTGGCTGGAGTGAATGGTCAAATGGCCAAATCCCATTTCTTATGTCCTTATGAATAATGAAGCCAAATTCCATTTTAGCACTGACAGTGAAGAACTTCATTGCTTCCAGCACATATTAGAAAGTAACAAGCTTGCTACGCATTGATCTTGGAAGAGGAGGTTTAACTCATCCATTTATCTTTAAACTTACTCCTTAACTCTGATTTTATATTGCTGATCCTGCTGCTAATGTAATTGGGTAAAAATATTAAAGGCTTTCAGATGAACTAATGTTGATATGATGATTCCTCTTGTTCCTGGTTAAACTGAAAACTTACTTCACGACCCTTAGGGTTTACCGCAACAATAAAATCTTACCAGAAAGTATAGAACATTAGCATAAACCGAAGGAGCTTACTTTAGTGGTAGTTAGTTATCTGAAAATAAACTTGATTTTATTTCTTTAACTCTGAGGTATTCCAGCATTGCCTCAAAACTAATGCATGAAGGATTTGTGCCTATGGATATTAATCAGACTTGTCTAATTTGTCTCAACCAGGTGAGGAGGAGAAGTCAGTTCCCCTCTTTTTAACCCTTTTCTGTTGGTCACAGCAAATATATTTTATTTATTTTTGCACTTAGTTATAACAAAAGAATTAACAGTAACTTGATAGAAAATGTCAAAGTCAGTTACCAAGGTTTTCTTGAGTAAAAGAGAAATAAATTTTTGTATCAAGTAACAAAGAGAAAATATAATACAAATGTGACAACAAACTTACAGACAAACAAAGGTAATAAGTTCAAAAGGGAGCGTGCCTTGTACAGACAGGAAAAATAAGTTTATACAGTTAAATAATCTGTAGAGCCTCTAACTCTGAAGAAAATAGTCTTAACCAATTCAGGCTCTCTTTGTTGGTCAGTCCTGCCTTCCCAAAAATCATTCTAGTAAAATTTGTTGCACTCCCTCCATGCCAGAACATCCTTTCCTCACATAAGGAGACCAAAAATGCTTACAGTATACCTGAAGATGTCTCACCAACACTCAGTACAATTTCAGCTCCTGTACTCAAAACTCCTCACCATGAAGGGCAATATACAAGTTACTTCTTCACCACCTGCTGCATCTGTATGCTTACTTTCAGCGACTAGTGTACAAGGACATCCAAGTTTCATTGCATTTCCCCCTTTCCCAATCTATCACCATTCAGGTAATAATCTGCCCTCCTGTTTTTGCTACTAAAATGTTTAATATCACATTTATTCAAACATTATACTGCATCTGCCATGCATTTGCCCACTTACTCAACTTTTCCAAATCACATTGAAGTTTCTCTGCATCCTCCTCACAGTTCACCCTTCTGTCATCTGTAAACTTTGAAGTATTATATTTAGTTCGCTCATCTAAATCGTTAATATATATTGTGAATAGCTGGTATCCGCACACTGATCACTGCGATATCCCACTAGTCACTATGTGCCACTCAGAAAAAGACACCGTTATTTCTACTTTTTGTTTCCTGTCTGCCAAACAGTTCTTTATCCATATCTACACTAACCTGGGACCTTATCTGGGACCTCATCAAAAGCCCGCTGAAAGTCCACATAAACCATAACCACTGGCTTCCCCCATCAACTCTACTAGTTAAATCCTTAAGAAAATCGAATAGATTTGTTAAACAGTTTTCCCTTTCATAAGTCATTGCTGACTCTGACTGATCTTGTCATTATTTTCCAAGTGGTCTGGTATTAAATCTTCTATGCTGGACTCTCGCACTTTTCCCACTATTGACGTCAGGTTAATTAATCTATTACATAGAAAATAGTGCAGGACTAGGCCATTCAGCCATTCAAGCATGCACCACTATTCAATATGGCTGATCATGTGATTTCAGTATCCCACGCTTGCTTTCTCTGCATACCCCTTGATCCCTTTAACCACAAGGCCACATCCAGTTCCCTCTTGATTACAGTAATGAACTGGTCCCAATAGCTTTCTGTGTTAGAGAATTCCACAGGTTCACTACTCTCTGAGTGAAGAAATTGTTTTTCATGGGTGGCACGGTGGCTCAGTGGTTAGCATGGCTACCTCCCAGTGCCGTGGATCCAGGTACAATTCCACCCTTGGGTGACTGTCCATGTGGAGTTTGCACATTCTCCCTGTGTCTGTGTTGGTTTCCTCTGGGTGTTCTGGTTTTGTCCCACAGTCACAGAGATGTGCAAGATCAGAAGTCGCACCTCACCTGATTATAGTCCAAGTTTATTTGAATCACAAGCTTTCAGAGCACTGCTCCTTCATTAGGTTTAGAAATAGAATCAGTCTGACTTAACATTGGGACACAGACTTTAGCTTCACATCTTCTGAGCTGAGAAGACACCTATTGTTAAAAGCTAACTTGAGAATGTAACTTTTAAAAAATTCTGAGATTTACATATGAAGGAACCAAAACCAACATAGTTAAAAATCACACAACACTAGGTTATAGTCCAACAGGTTTAATTGGAAGCACACTAGCTTTCGGAGCGACGCTCCTTCATCAGGTGATAATGGAGGGCTCGATCGTAACACAGAATTTATAGCAAAAATTTACAGTGTGATGTAACTGAAATTATACATTGAAAAATCGATTGTCTGTTAAGCCTTTCATCTGTTAGATGACAGTGATAGTTTCATTTCTTTCATGTGTTAAAAAGTTGCATTCTAGGGTTAGCTGTTAACAATGGTGATAGCTAGACAATATGTTGAAGGTGTTAGCCTCCTGTGTTCTCTGTCTATGCCATGATCTTTAGATTGATTCAAATCTAAAATGTGAGATAACAGAGTTTTACATAAATTCATGCAATTTTTGAGCTCAGAGTTCTCCATGAATGCATGCAGTTTTTGAGCAAAGTACAATGTAACTCTGCAAGTACAAATTCACCCCACAAAATATATGTGTGCATGTGGGTCTTTGTCTGTCTGTGTGTGTTTTTCTATCTGGGGTGGGGGTTGTGAGTATGAGAAAGTGTGTGTGTGTCTGTGTAGTGAGTGCAGAGTGTCTTAAGTACATGTGTGAGTGTGGGAGTGTGTGTGTCTATAAGGGTGTGTGTGGGTGTCTGTGTGCGGGTCTGTGTGTACCTGTGTCCGTGTGTATGTGAGAGTGTGTGTATGTGTAGGAATATCTGTGTGTGTGTGTAGTGCAATGGTGATCACCTGTAATGAACCCAAGGTTGAGGCCCTCCCTATGGGTACCGAACTTAGCTATCAGCCTCTGCTCGGCCACTTTTCTCTGCTGCCTGTCCCGAAGTCCACCTTGGAGGTTGGTCACCCGAAGGTCCGAGGCTGAATATCGTGGACCACTGAAGTATTCCCCAACTGGGAGGGAACCCCCCTGTCTGTTGATTGTTGTGCGGTGCCCATTCATCCGTTGTCGTAGCCTTTGCTCGGTTTCCCCAATGTACCATGCCTCCGGGCATCCTTGCCTTCAACGTATAAGATAGACAACGTTGGCTGAGTCACATGAGTACCTGCCATGTACAAGGTGGGAGGTGTTCCCACGCGTAATAGTGGTATCTATATCCACAATCTGACACGTCTTGCAGCGTCCACCATGACAGGGTTTTATGGAGTTGTCCTGAGAGCCAAATCATGAAAACTAATATAGTCATTCTAAAAGATGAAAGACTTAAGCTAGATTTGTTCAATATTACATTTTATGACACTGCATTCCTGTTGCTATAAAGTCTGTGTCTTATGGTGCTGCTCCACAACCACTTGATGAAGAAGCAGTGCTTCGAAAGCTAGTGATTCCAAATAAACCTGTTGGACTATAACCTGGTGCTGTGTGATTTTTAACTTTGCCATTATTTATAGACTGTGTTGCCTAGTTCTAGACTTCCTAACATCATGAACATTCATCCCCCATCTAGCTTGTCCAGTCCTATCAGGTTTTTATGTTTCTCTGACATCCCCCCTCATTCTTCCAAATTCCAGTGAGTACAAGCCCAGTTGATCTAATTTTTCTTCATATGTCATTCTTGCCATCCCAGAAATCAGTGTGGCGAACATTTGCTGGACTCCCTCAGTAGCAAGAATGTCTTTCCTCAGACGAGAAGCCAAAACCGCACGCAATATTTAAGGTGTGGCTTCACTAAGCCCCTATGTAACTGCAACAAGACATCCCTATTCCTTTCCTCAAATCCTCTCGCCATGAAGACCAGCATGCCATTAGCTTTCCTCACCGCCTACTGCACTTGCATGACAAGATTCAGTGACTATTTCACCGTGACACCCGGCTCTTGTACCTCACCATTTCCTAAACTATCACCATTCAGATAATAATCTGCCTTCCTGTTTTTTTCCCACCAAATCGAATAACCTCACATTTATCCACATTATCTTGAATTTGCCAAGTATTTGTCTACTCAAGTTTGTTCAAGTCACCCTTCAGCTTCTTAGTGTCCTCCTCACAGCACACACTGCCACCCAGCTTAGTGTTGTCTGCAAATTTGGAGATATTGCATTTAATTCATTTGTCCAAACCATTAATATGCATTGTGAATAGCTGGGGTCCCAGCACTGAACTCTGCGGTACCCCACTTGTCACTGCCTGCCACTTTAAAAATAACCTGTTTATTCCAACTCTCTGCTTCCTGTTTGCCAACTCATTCTCTATCCACATCAATATATTACCTTCGATATCATGAATATTAATTTTACTTATTAACCTCTTGTGTGGAACCTTGTCAAAAGCCTTTTGAAAGTCCAAGTACACAATATCTATTGATTCACCCTTATCCACTCTATTGGTCACATCCTCAAAAAATTCCAGAAGAATTGTCAAGTATAATTTTCCTTTAGTAAATCCATGCTGATTTTTTTAAGATTAGATTCCCTACAATGTGGAAACAGGCCCTTTGGCCCCATAAGTCCACACCGACTCTCCAAAGAGTAACCCACCCAGGCCCATTTCCCTCTGACTAAAGCACCTAATACTATGGGCAATTTAAAATGGCCAATTCACCTGACCTGCACATCTTTGAACTGTGGGAGGAAACTGGAGCACACCCATGCAGACATGGGGAAAATGTGCAAACTCCATGCCACTGCTTTGGGTTGATCCTGTCATTGCTTTCCAAATGTCCAGTTATTACATCCTTAATAATCAATTCCAGAATTTTTCCCATCACCAATATCTGGCTAACTGGCTCATAATTCCCAATTTTCTCTCTCCCTCCTTTTTTAAGAAGTGGGGCTAAATTATCTACCCTCCAGTCTATTGGAACTCTTCTAGAGTAGACAGAATTTTGGAAAATGATCACCAATGCGCCGGTCCACTGTTTCTAGGGCCACATCCCTAGAAGTGGAAATGCAGAGCATCAGGCCCTGAAGACATATTTGGTTTTAATCCTTAATACCAATTCCTGACTAATAAGGATTTCTTTAAGTTTCTCCTTCATGCTTGACCCTTTGGTCCCTAGCATTTCCAGAAGATTATTTATGTGCTCCTTAGTGAAGACAGATTCAAACTATTTGTTCAACTGGCCTGCCATCTCTTCATTGTCCATTATGAATTCACTTGATTCTAACTGTAAGGACGTACATTTGGCTTCATCAGTCTTTTCCTCTTCATGTATCTATAGAAGCTTTTGCAGTCAGTTTTTATGTTTTTCAACTTTACTTTCATCTTCATTCCCTGGTTTCTCTCTACCTCTTTTTTTAAATAGTGATGTTACATTAGCTACCCTCCAAACCATATAAACTGTTCTAGAGTCTGTAGAAAATTGAAAGTGGACCACTACTATTTCTAGGGCCACTTTTTAAAAGTATTCTGGGATGTAGATGATTAGGAATTTATCAGCTTTTAACCTCATCAATTTCTACAACACCACTTCCCTACAAATATTAATCTCCTTCAGTTCCTCTATTTCACAAGACCAAGAGTTCTCCAGTATATTTGGACTTTAATTGATCTGCCATTTTTTTGCCTCTTTCTCTTCACAAACCTATAGGCGTTTTTGCTTGACACTTGCTTTACATCATGCACCCATGCTCATGTGATTACATGCCTTTGTCCTTCGGCAGGATATGACCCTTTCTATTTAGGAATTTAAGGCTAATTGTGTGCAGTGATGAAAGTAGTTCCCAGTTCCTTGTTTCTTCACCTCCTGCAGCTGTTAGAATCCAAAATAGCCTGAGAGAAATAGCAATTATAGAAACAGAACAGATGACACAGAAAATGTGACTGATGTCAGCACAATTTTCAAGGAGTTTAATCATTCACATCAGGCAACTTTCATTCAAGTCAAACAATCCCAGCTGAGGAGATAAAGGAAGACTCATCGTAAAACAATCTGAATTGCTCAAAAACAAATGTTCACTTCATGTTTGAGTGGCTGAGAAAAAGCCTAACATTTTCCCAGGGATATCACAGAACAATTTTCCCATCAGACTTTCTGTTTTACATAGGGTGCAGGTGGTAAATATTGCTCAAGTTGACATTTGAAAATATCAACAAAGCACATTCACATATTTAATTCAGATGTCTGAAAAATATTTTATTTGCATTTTAGGAATGTTAAGTATTTGCTGCTTGAAAAATCCCATACAATTCTTAAAGAGTGATTTTAGATTTATTTTAAACCTGTTTACCAGGTAGAAAGAGGGAGACCAGTTTTAAAATGTTGGTTGAGTGTTTCTGGCTGCATATTGAAGTATGTGTGGTCTCTTTCAGTCGAACTGCTAAGAATTCATTAACATTCAAATTTCAGGGTCTAATAGCATCTAGATTCTGGTGCAGCTTTAATTACTAATTGAGGCAGTGATACTCAGTGTTAGGTCACCACTGAAAGTCGAATCATGGCCAGAGAAGCTCAAGTGTAAGATTTGGGGTTCACTTAGAATTAATTACCAGACCTAAGTCAATTTTAATGAGAAATTGAGTTGTGAAAGCCATCCTGAAGTATTTTATTAGGTTAATTCTTCAGAGTTCCAAAGAAGCCTGAGCAAAACTGAAATCAATGGGTATCCAGAGTGCTGTCTGCTTGTTGGAGTCATACCTGACACACAGGAGGATGGTTACAATTGTTGGAGGTCAGCTCTAGGACATCTCTGCAGGAGTTCCTCAGGATGGTGTCCAAGGTGTAACCATCTTAAGTTGTTCATCAATGACCTTTCCTCCATCCTAAGGTTAGAAGTCGAGCTGTTTGTCGATGATTGCACAATGTTCAGCAATGCTCTAACTGGAGTTCCATGACCAGCGGTATACCACTTGGTCAGAACTGGGACCTCTGTTGTTTGTAATACTGTACATACAAATAATTTGGAGGAGAAGGTAAATAGTCTGATTAGTAATTTTACAGATGACACAAAGATTAGGGGAGCTGTGTATAGTGAGGAGGATTGCCAGTGGATACAGCAGGCTGGAGACCTGGGCAGAAAAATAGCAGAAGGAATTTAAACCAGACAAACTTAAGGTGATGCACTTTATAGAACATAGAATGTTACAGCACAGTACAGGCCCTTTAGACCTCAATGTTGCGCTGACTTGTGAAAATACTTTGATGCCCATCTAACCTACACCATTCAATTATTATCCATATGTACGCCCAATGCCCATTTAAATGCCCTTAATGTCAGCGTGTCTATGACTGTTACAGGCAGGTCATTCCACGCCCCTACTACTCTCTGAGTAAAGAAGCTATCCCTGATATTTGTCCTAAATCTGTCATCCCTCAATTTAAAACTATGTCCCTCGTGTTAGCTTTCACCATCTGAGGAGAAAGGCTCTCACTGTCCACCCTATCTAACCCTCTCGATCTTCTTCTCTCCAACAAAAACAGCCTCAGTTCCTTCAGCCTTTCCTAGTAAGGCCTTCCTTCCATACCAGGCAACATCCTAGTAAATCTCCTCTGAGCCCTTTCCAAAGCTTCCACATACTTCCTATCTTGCGGTGACCAGAACTGCATGCAGTACTCCAGGTTCGGCCTTACCAGTGTCTTGTACCACTGAAGCATGACCTCGTCAGTCTGAAACTCAATCCTCCACCAATAAACACCAACACACCATATGCCTTGTGGACAACCCTATCAACCTGGGTTGCAACTTTCAGGAATTTATGCACCTGGACATTGAGATCTCTCTGCTCATCTACACTGCCAAGTATTTTACCATTAACCCAGTACTCTGTATTCCTGTTATTTCTTCTGAAGTGGAGAAAGTGAGGTCTGCAGATGCTGGAGATCAAAGTTGAAACTTTATTGCTGGAACAGCACAGCAGGTCAGGCAGCATCCAGGGAACAGGAGATTCGACGTTTCGGGCACAGGCCCTTCTTCAGGAATGATTCCTGAAGAAGGGCCTGTGCCCGAAACGTCGAATCTCCTGTTCCCTGGATGCTGCCTGACCTGCTGTGCTGTTCCAGCAATAAAGTTTCAACTTTCTTCTGAAGTGAACTACCTCACAACATCCTTCGGCACTATCCACAACTATCTGCCTATCTTAGTGTTATCTGCAAATTTACATCCTTCTACACCAACCTCCAGGTCACTTATAAAATTGACAAACAGCAGTGGCCCCAAACAGACCAATGGTAACTGAACTCCAGGATGAATAGTTCCCATCAACCACCACCCTCTGTCTTCTTTCAGCTCGCCAATTTCTGATCCAAACCACTAAATCACCTTCAATCCCGAAACTCTGTATTTTGCACAATAGCCTACCATGTGGAACCTTGTCAAACACCTTACGGAAGTCCATATGCACTGCATCAACCACCTTACCTTCTTCCACCTGTTTTGTCACCTTCTCGAAGAACTCAATAAGATTAGTGAGACACAACCTACCCTTCACAAAACCATATTGACTATCCCTAATCAGATTATTCCTTTCCAGATGATTATAAATCCTATCTCTTAATACCTTTTTCAACTCCTTACCCACAACCGAAGTAAGGCACACTGGCCTATAATTATCAGGGTTGTCTCGACTCCCCTTCTTAAACAAGGGAACAACATTTGCTATCCTCCATTCTTCTGGCACTACTCCTATCAATAATGATGACATAAAGATCAAAGCCAAAGGCTCTGCAATCTCCTCCTTGGCTTCCTAGCGAATCCAAGGATAAATCCCACCTAGCCCAAGGGTCTTATCTATTTTCAGTTCTTCCAAAATTGCTAAAAGCTCTTCTTTGTCAACCTCAATCCCATCTAATCTTGTAACCTGTATCTCTGTATTCTCACTAACATTGCCCTTTTCCAATGTGAATACTGACAAAAAGTATTTATTAAGTGCTTCCCTTACGTCCTCAGATTCTGCACACAACTTTCCACTACTTTCTTTGATTGGCCCTGATCTTACTCTACTCATTCTTTTATTCCTGGGTTTAGGAGTTTAAGAAGGTTTAAGAAGGACTTAGGATTTTCCTTGATTTTATCCACCAACAATTTCTCATGTTGCCTCCTGGCTCTTCTTAGCCTTCTCTTTAGATCTTTTCTGGCTTTTAACCTCAAGCCCCCTGACTGAGCATCACATCTCACCCTAACATAAGCCTTCTTCTTCATCTTGACAACAGCTTCAACTTCTTTAGTAAAACATGGCTCCCTCTCTTGACAACTACTTCCCTGCCTGATAGGTATATACTTATCAAGGACCCACAGTAGTTGTTCCTTGAGTAAGCTCCATATTACAAGTGTGTCCATCCCCTCAATTTCCTTTCCCATCCAATGCATCCTAAATCTTGTCCAACTTCATCATAATTGCCTTTCCCCCAGTTATACCACTTTCCCTGCGATATATACCTATCCCTGCCCATTCCTATTGTAAACGTTACCAAAATGTGGTCACTATTGCCAAAGTACTCACCTACCTCCAAATCTAACACCTGGCTGGATTAATTCCCCAGTACCAAGTCCAATATGGCATTGCACCTTGTTGACCTGTTTACACACTGTGTCAAAAAACCCTCCTGCACATATTAAACAAAAACTGACTCACCTAAACTACTTGAACTATAGTATTCTCAGTCAATATTGGGGAAGTTAAAGTCCCCTATAACAACTAACCTATTAGTCTCTCTCCTATCGAGAATCATCTTTGTTATCTTTTCCTCTATATTCCTGTAAAAATTTGGAGGCCGAAAGAAAACTCCCCAGCAGGGTGGCCTCTCCTTTCCTGTTTCTAACCTCAGTCCAAACTTCCTCAGTGGATGAATACTCAAACGTTATCTCAGTTGCTGTAATACTACTCTTGATTAACAATGCTACACCACCCCCCTCTTTTACCAACCTCTCTGTTCTTACTGCAACATCTAAATCCCAGAATCTGCATCAACTATTTCTGTCCCTGCTCTACCCATGTCTCTGAAATGCCACAACATCGAAATCCCAGATACCAACCCACGCTGCAACTTCACCCACCACATTTCGGATGCTCCTGGCATTGAATTACACACATTTCAAACGAACATTCTAATTGCTTTGAAAGGTCAAATGCAACAGGGAAGTCAACAGTAAATAGCAGAACTCTTAGATGCATTAATATACAGAGGGATCTGGGTTTACAGGTCCACAGTTCCTAGAAAATGGCAACACTAATGGAGAATGCAATCAAGAAAACATTTGGCATGTTTACCTTGATCAGTCAGAACATCGAGTATAAAAATCAGCAAGTCATTGCAGCTGTGTGAAACTTTAGTTAGGCCACATTTTGAATATTGTGTTCAGTTCTGGTCACCACACTATCAGAAAGATGTAGAGGTTTTCAAAAGGGTACAGAAAATGTTTACCAGGATGTTGCCTGTTTTGGAGGATATTAGCTATGAGGAGACATGGGACAAAGTTGTTTTGTTTTCACTTGAACATTAAGGGCAACTTGATAGAAGTTTACAGAGTTAGGAGAGGCACGGATAGAATGAATAGTCAAAATCATTTTCCCAGGTTCAAAAGGTCAATTACTGGGGGCCATAGGTTTAAGGGAGTAAGGGGGGAAAGTTTAACTGAGAAATGAGAGGCAGGTTTTTTTGTAACAGAGGGTTGTAAGTGCCTGTATTGCATTGCCAGAAGAGGTAGCAGAAGCAGATACAATACCACTGTTTAGTGGCATCTTGACAGATATACAAACAAACAAGGAATAGGACATGAACCGCATAGAGACAAAAAGAAGTTTAGAAAGACACCATGTGTTGGCACAGACAGGATGGACAGAAGGGCTACTCCTATGCTGTACTGTTCTTTGTTCTTTGAATTACTGAGGATCAGGGAGACCTGGGTATGTGTCTCCATAGATCCTTGAAGACAGCAGGAGGATACTTTCTTTGGTCAATGTCTCCTAACTAAGAAAGTAAAGGATTCATTCTAAGTATACTATTGTTGTCTTCTTTAAACTAACTGTCAAAAGTCTTTAAAGTTTCATCTTGCCACTGATTTTCTTTCTAGTTGCCTGTCCTATTGTATATGCTATGCAAATGTATATTAGTTTTATATATCTGTAGCTCACACAATATAGACAGTTAATCCAATATCCACCTATTCCTTTTAGTGTTGAACCCAACAGACTAATAATGTTCAGTTTATATTTCTAATGTTTCTTCTTAGTCACCAGTTTTGTCACTTGCACTTGCTGACACTGAACTTAATTTACCAGTTATTAGGCAAACATCCCAATCAGATGTTTTAGAGCTTATTTACTTTCTGTAGTAATATTGGCATCAAGAGGATTTCACAGTTGGAACGGAACTATTGATAGTAATTTGCAGAAAAGAAATCTCACTTATCCATATTAAAAAGAAACGGATGGTTAATAAACAACAACAGAATTAACAGATCATTTGCAGTGAAAATGATTGCAATAAGGTTTCTTCATTCTAACAAATAAACATTTAAAAAAAAACTGATGTATCATGATATTGATAAACAAAAGCAAAATAGAGCAGATGCTGGGAATTTGAATCAAATACAGAAAATGCTGGAGAAAATCAGCAAGTCTCGCTGCATCTATGGAGACAGAACAGATTTAATGTTTTGTGTCTGATATGACTCTTCTTCAAAACAGAAAAGGTTTTGAAGGAGAGTCGTACTGAACTCAAAACATTATCCCTATTGCTCTCTCCACAAATGCTGCTGAGTTATTCCAGCATTTTCTATGTTCGTGTTATATTAGTGAGATTTGATTCTATTCATTCCCAGGAAATCCTTTTCTCCCTTGCAAAACAAACATAATACATCATTCTTGTCAGTGAGCATCAACGTTATTCACCGGGGAAGAGAGAATGTAGCAATGACAGGGTGTGGAATGGCTGAATGGTACATTCAGAATCACCACATCTGTACTTTGCATCAGTTGTTGTATGTTGGTCTCCAATATGAAGCCCCTCCTCATTGCTGATGCACACTCATCGATCTTATTCATCATGAAGCCAATTAATTTGCACAATCACATTGTAACCTCCGAAGGTCAGGAACCTCTTCAACATCATTCTGTTAATGTAGTGCTGTACTGGGAAGGATTTTTGCATCATCAAATTCTGACCCATGAATTCTTGTTCTGTATTCCATTGCACTGCCCGCCCTCTACCTCTCCTTAGATATTCTCTGATTGACTTGTTCAGAGATGTTATTACAACTCTCTGGACCAGGTTGGAATTGAACATGGGGCCTCCTGGTTAAGACATACAGACATTACCACTATGCCATAAGAGGTCCCTCTATGTCTCCTGTGTCCTATACGTCTTCTCCAACTTTCCATCTTATCAGGGTAACAGCTTAATTACCCTTCAAAGGTTCTCATTACTGCAGAGATCAGCCATGATCTCATTGAATGGCAGAATAGACACAAGGGACTGAATGGCCTATTCCTGTTCCTTTTTGAGATCATTACATTCCTGAAGTATTTGCTACAGTTCTAATGAACCTTCATACTATTAATTGCTATCCAATAGTTCAATAGGTTAGATCATAACAGCTATCACTCATGAGCAAACAAATAAGGTTGGCTGCATGACATTGAGTGCCTGACAAAGTTGATCACAGACATATAATTATTCTGAAAAGTACATTTGTCATGGTTATTTGGTTAATCAGGGAATGCTCAAGGCTCGGCATAACACGCTGACATCCTTTTGATGTACAACCTGGAATTATTGAGAACTTATTCCTCCCATCAGTTCTCAAACAGACATTCTACACAAGAAGAGTCTGCTCTTGAATTAAAAACACTTTAGCGGCAAATTTTCTTTGAAATATAAAGATAGTTATCTTGAAAACTTTTCAATTTGAAAATGAGTGATACCATCTTAACTTACGAAACCCGAAACATATTTTGTGAAATAATTTGATACTCCAACAATAATTTAACTTTTTAAAATGTAATTCTAAATGCAAATGAGTTAGTTGACAATTTTATACTCACTGCATGGTGCTAAAATTAAAATTGAGCTTGTATCACCAATTATGTTGACAACATTAGCCAGGAAATCAAAATGCTAGGCTACAGAAGTTATATTGTTCAAGCAGGGAAGAGGTTACATTTCAATTGGTTCATGAAGGTCATTTAGGAAAGCAAAAAAGCAAAACCTTATATGATGTATTGTGAATTCAGCCACACAGTGAGGTGCTTGAACCTTAAGTACCCTCAGAAATGATCTCGCAAGCCGATCAGTAGTATCAAAGGGAAATAAAAAGTTCACAAAGTATTAAAGTCTCCAGACCACTCAGCTTTGACGTATGCATTAGGGTTGGACAGTAAAAAAACATAGCTAGCCCTGTTGACCCTGTAAAGCTGCTTCATTAACATCTGGGGTTTTGAGCTAAAATAAGACAGCTGTTATACAAGCCCTGCAAAGGCATATACATAGAATCCACCATGACCATCTTGTACTCCGTACCATCAGCAGGACACATCTATCAATGATGGTCTAAGAGAGGATTATGGTTGAGAAGGACCGGCCATAAATATTGAAATCTCAAGGCATCAAATCATGAGCAAAGCCTCCTACAAATAACTACAATCTACTCCCCTCCCTCAGTAGTTCATGAGGAGTATAAATAGAGTCAGAGAGTTGAACAGCATGGAAGCTGACCCTTTGGTCCAACTCATCCATGCCGACCAGGTATCCTAAATTAATCCACTCCCATTTGCCAACATTTGGTCCATATCCATATATTGTGTCCAGTTCTGGTCGCCCTACTATAGGAAAGATACAGAGGCTTTGGAGAGGGTGCAAAGAGGGAGGGCTTGCTTTATGAAGAAAGGTTGAATAAGCACAGACTTTTCTCTCTGAAGAGAAGGAGGAAGAGAGGAGACCTGATCGAGGTATACAAAATAATGAGCGGAATAGATAGAGTCAATAGCCAGAGATTTTCCCCAGGGCAGGATTGACTGGTACGAGAAGTCATAGTTTGACGATATTAGGAGGAAGGCATAAAGGAGACATCAGAGGTAGGTTCTTTACGCAGAGAGTTGTGAATGCATGGAATGCGTTGCCAGCTGTAGTGGTGGAAGCAGTCATTGGGGACATTTAAGCAACTGCTGGACATGCACATGGATAGCAGTGAGTTGAGGGGTGTGTAGGTTAAGTTAATATATTTTACATTAGGATTAAATCTCGGCACAACTTCGTGGGCCAAAGGGCCTGTTCTGTGCTGTACTTTTCTATGTTCTATCCCTCTAACGGTTCCTATTTACATTCCCACCCAGATGCCTTTTAAATGTAATTGTACCAGCCTTCATCACTTCCTCTGGCAGCTCATTCCATACACGCACCACCTTTTCCTTGAAAGAGTTGCCCTTTAGATTCCTTTTAAATTTTTCCCCTCTCACCTTAAACCTATGACCTCTAGTTTTTCTCTTCCCACCCCTGGAAAAATTCCTTGGCTATTCACCCTATCCATGCCCCTCATGATTTTATAAATCTTCATAAGATCAACCCTTAGTCCTGATGCACTAGGGAAATAGCCCAGCCTATTCAGCCTCTCCCAAAGCTCAAATCCTCCAACCCCAGCAACATCCTTGTAAGTCTTTTCTGAACTATTAATTGCTATCCAATAGTTCAATAGGTTAGATCATAACAGCTATCACTCATGAGCAAACAAATAAGCTTGGCTGCATGACATCGAGTGCCTGACAAAGATGATCACAGACATATAAGTTTCACAGCAACCTTCCATAGCAGGGAGACCAGAATTGCATGCAATATTCCAAAAGTGACCAAACCATCATCCTGTACAGCTACAACATGATCTCCCTATTCCTATATTCAATGCATTGAACAATAAAGAAAAGCATACGAAATGGCTTCTTCACTACCCTGTCTATCTGCGATTCCACTTTCAAGGAACTATGTACCTGTCCTCCAAGGTCTCTTTGTTCAGCCACACTCCCCAGGATCTTACCACTAAGTATATAAGTCCTGCCCTTATTTGCCTTTCTAAACTGCAGCAACTCACACTTATCAAATGTAAATTCCATCTGCCACTCCTTGGCCCATTGACCCATCTGACCAAATTCCCACTCTATTCTGAGGTAACCTTCTTCACTCTCCACTATACCTTCACTTTGGGTGTCATCTGCAAACCTATTAACCATATCTCCCATGTTCACATCCAAATCATTTATATAAATGACGAAAGCAGTGGACCCTGCACTGAGCGTTGTGGTATACCGCTGGTCACAGGCCTCTAGTTTGAAAAGCAACCCTTCACCATCACCCTCTGTCTTCTACCTTTGAGCCAGTTCTGTATCCAAATGGCTCATTCTCCCTGTATTCCATGTGATCTAACCTTGCTAACCAGTCTCCCATGGGGAACCTTCTCGATTGCTTTACTGAAGTCCATCTAGATCACATTCACTGCTCTGCCCTCATCAATCCTCTTCATTATTTCTTCAAAAAACTCAGTCAGGTTTGTGAATTAATGGTAGATGTTTTTTTTTCCCTAGGATGGGGGATTTCAAGACTGGAGGGCATATTTTTAAGGTGGGAGGAGCGAGATTTTAAAAAGACATGAGGGCAAATGTTTTGCACAGAATGTTGTTTGTGTGTGGAATGAGTTTCCTGAGGAAATGGTGGATGTGTGCACAGTTATAATGTTTAAAAAACACTTAGGTAAGTACATAAATAGCTAAGTAAAAGCCCCCCATTCCTGATGAAGGGCTTTTGCCCAAAATGTTGATTTTCCTGCTCCTCGGATGCTGCCTGACCCGCTGGACTTTTCCAGCAACACTCTGGTCGAAACATAAATAGCTACGGTTTGGAGGGCTATGGACCAGGAGCAGGCAGTTGGACTAGTTCAATTTGGGATTATGTTTGGTATGAACTGGTTCAACTGAAGGGTCTGTTTGGGTGCTGTATGAACCTATGACTTTATAAGACACACTGAGGTCATCAGAGACAGAATGCATTCTGAGTCAGAGGCCCTGATTATTTACTATCTACGTTAATGACTTGGAATAGTATATTGTATCCACATTTTCTGATGATACAAAAGTAGGTGAGAGGGCATGTTGTGATGTGGACATGTGGACTCACAGTACAATATTCTGTGCGTATACTTATATCACATAGACTGCTGCAATTCAAAAAGGTGGATCACCACCAAGTTGCCAAGGGCAACTAGGCATGGGCAACAAATGCTGGTGGAGCCAGCAATGCAAATATTCTGTGATTTGTTTTAAAAAAGATCAAAGGATATGGGCAAGAATGGCCATCTTGTCCTGCAGATCAACCATGAACTCATTAAGAGGTGAAATAGGCTTGAGAGCAGGTTTACACCTGCTCCTACTGGAGTGTAGAAATGCTGAATAGCAGTAACAGCATTCCACCAACAGAGGTACACAATCCCACGGTCAAAGGATTAGATCAATGGTCTGCTTACTTACACACCAACATGATTGATTATTTCCACTTAACAAGAGAAAGAGGCGCCCAGGAACATTCAATCCTAAAAAATGACTGAAGCCAGTATATGCCAGCTTACCACTATCAGCTGGAGTTACTGAGTGGATGAATCATCTTGCTATTCTCCTAAGATTCCACCATCACATGTGTCAGTCTCTTGCCAAGTGTGTTTCCTCCCTGTGATATTGAGCAATGGTTGAACATGTTGGATGCAGTGGGGAGCACTGAAAATAGCTTGGCTGTGGTGCTGAAGGCTTGTGTTCCAGAATTAGTTCTCCCTCCAGCCAAATTGTTCCAGCGTAGCCACAACTTTGGAAACTGCCTAACAATGTAGAATATTGCTGAGATATGCCCGGTCAACAAAGGGAGGTTAAACCTAATCTGAATAATTCTCGCCACAACAATGTGTCATTTAATCAATAGCAAAGTGATGGATGGTGTTAGCAACAGAGCTGTCAAATGGTATTTACTCATCACTAACATATTAGTTGTCATGACTTGGTTGTGCCAGTGTTGGACTGGAGTGAACAAAGTTAAAAACCATACAACACCGGGTTATAGTCCAACAAGTCCAACATAGTCCGACCTGTTGGACTATAACCTGGTGTTGTGTGATTTTTAACTATATTTAGTTGTGTTCAATTTGGCTTCTACTTGCACCACAGGACATCAATTCCTGATGAAGGGCTTCTGCTCAAACTTCGATTTTCCTGCTCCTCAGAATCTGCCTGATCTGCTGTGCTTTTCCAGCAACACTCTCTCAACTCTGATTTGCAGCATCTGCAGATCTCACTGTCTCCACTGGACATCAGACTTTATTGTAGCCTTTTTGTTAAATATGGACAAAAGCACTGGATTCCACTGGTGAGGTGAGAGTTTCAGACTGTAACATCAAGGCAGCATTTGAATAGCTCTAAGGAACCATCAAATAATTGAAGACAATAGGGGTATGGGTAATTGACCCATTTGCTAGAATTATACCTCATACAAAAGAAAATGGTTGGCAACCACTCATTTTAGCTACAGAATATTGCTGCCAAAGTTTTGCAAAACATATAAACCATAAGAATATCGGTTATAGGAGCAGAATTAGGCCACTCAGCCCATCGAACCTGCTCTGCCATTCAATCATGGCTGATTTGTTTCTCAGTCCCATTCTCCTGCCTTCTCCCTGCAATCTTTGATCCTCTTACTAATCAAGAACCTATATATTTCTGTCTTAATAACTTGGCCTCCACTGACTTCTACAGGAATTATTTCCACAGATACACCACTTGCTGTTTGAAGGAATTCCTTCTAATCTCAGTTCTACAAGGTCATGTCTTTACCCTGAGGCTGTGTCCCCAAGTCCAATTCTCTCCTGCTGGTGGAAATATCTTCTCCATGTCCTCTCCAGCCAAGCCTCTCAGTATTCTGTAAGTTACAATGAGATCCCCGCCTCACCCTTCTAAACTTCATCAATCCAGATCCAGAGTCCTTAACCACTCATCATATGGTAGGCCCTCCATCCCCAAGATCATTTTTGTAAATCTCCTCTGGATGCCCTCCAATGCTAGCACATCCTTCCTTAGATACAGAGTGCAGAACTGCTCACAATAGTCTGATGCAGTCTGACCAGAGCCTTATACAGCCTTTGCAGTTCTGCTCTTATATTATAGTCCTCTAAAAATGAATGTTAACATTGCATTTGCCTTCCTAAATGCCAATTGAACCTGCATGTTAACCTTAAGAGAATCCTGAACTGGGACCACTAAGTCACTTTGTGCTCCAGATTTCTGAAGTCATTCTCCATTTAGAAAATAGTCCATGTTTCTATCCTTCCCATCAAATTGCATAACCTCACACTTTCTTACATTATATTCCACCTGTCACTTTCTTGCCCACTCTCCTAGCCTGTACAGGTCCTTCTGTAGCCTCTCAACTACTCAACACTACACATCCCCCAAGTATCTTTGTGTTATCTCCAAATATAGCAACAATGCCCTCAGTTCCTACATCCAGATCATTAAAGTATAATGTGAATAGTTGTGGTCCAACCCTGACCTCTGCAGAACTCTACCACTCACTGGCTACCACCCTGAAAAAAATCCTTTATCCTGACTCTCTGTTTTCTGCCAGTCAGTCAATCATCTATTCATTCCAGTACTTTGCCTCTAACAGTATGAGCTCTTACCTTATTTAGCAGCATCCTGTGAGGCATCTTGTCCAAGGCTTTCTGAAAATCCAAGTAGAATACATCCACTGCCTCTCATTTGTTTAACTTGCTTGTTACCTCCTTGAAGAACTCTAGCATGTTTGTCAGTGATGACCTCCTTTTGACAAAGCTTTGCTGATTCAGCCTAGTTTACCATGCATTTCCAAGTACCCTGCGACTTCATACTTAATAATGGACTCAAAAATCCTGCTAATGATCAAGATGAGGCTAACCAACCTAGAATTTCTTACCTTCTGCCTCCCTCCTTTGTTACATAAGTAATTTTCCAGTCCTCTGGACACTTCCTGACTTCAGTGATTCCTGAAAGATCACCACTAATGCCTTCACAATCTCCTAATCTATGTCTTTCAGAACTTGGCGTAGTCCCTCTGATCTGGGTGATTTATCCATCTTCAGACCTTTCTGCTTCCCCAGCACCTTCTCTTTAAGTGATGGCCATTACACTGATCTCTGCCACCAATTCTTTTGATATGCTCTGGGTACGCTGCTCCATCGAGACGTCTGATGCAAAATACCTCATCAGTTCCTTCACCATTTCTTTGTTCTTCAGCCTCACTTTCCAGGGGCCTAAATTTAATTCTTGCCTCTCTCTTACCTTTTATATACCTAAATAAAATCTCTTGTAATCCTCTTTTATATTACTAGCTAGCTTTCTCTTATATTTCACCTTCTCTCCCCTCTTGATTTGTTAGTTATCTTCTGCTGGTTTTTAAATGTTTCCCAATCCTCTGGCTTCCAGCTAATCTTCACCAATTTGTAAGGGGTGATGCCATATTAGATTTGGTACTGGGGAATGAACCTGGCCAGGTGTTAGATTTGGAGATAGGTGAGCACTTTGGCGATAGTGACCACAATTCGGTTATATTTACAATAGCAATGGGCAGGGATAGGTGTATACCCCAAGAAAACTTGGGGAAAGGCAATTATGATGTGATTAGGCAAGATTTAGGATACACAGGATGGGGAAAGAAACTGGGGGGACGGACACACTTGAAATGTGGAGCTTATCGCGGGTCCTTGATAAGTATATACCTATCAGGTAGGGAGGTAGTTGTCAAGAAGTTGAAGCTCTTGTCAAGATGAAGAAGAAAGCTTATGTGAGGATGAGGCATAAAGGCTCAGTTAGGGGGCGTGAGAGTTATAAGTTAGTCAGAAAAGATATAAAGAAAGGGCTAAGATGAGTCAGGAGGGGACATGAAAATTTGTTGCAGATAGGATCAAGGAAAAACCCTAAGGCCTTCTATAGGTATATCAGGAATAAAAGAATGACTAGAGTAAGATTAGGGCCAATCAAAGATCAGAGTAGGAAGCTGTTTGTGGAATCTAAGAACATGGGGAAGCGCTTAATGAATACTTTTTATCACATTGGAAAAGGGCAATGTTAGTGAGAATATGAAGATAGCTACTAGATTAGATGGGATTGCAATTGATAAAGAGGAGGTTTTAGCAATTTTGAAAGATCTGAAAATAGATAACACCCAGATGGCATTTATCCTCAGATTTTCTGGGAAGCCAGGGAGGAGATTGCAGAGTCTTTGGCTTCGATCATTATATCATCATTGTTGACTAGAGTAGTGTCAGAAGACAGGAGGAAAGCAAATGTTATTCCCTTGTTTAAGAAGGGGACTCGGTTCAAACCTGAAATATAGGTCGGTGTGCCTTACTTCGGTTGTGGGTAAGGTAGAGTAATAGAATCATAGAGATGTACAGCATGGAAACAGACCCTTCACTCCAACCTGTCCATGCCAACCAGATATCCCAACCCAATCTAGTCCCACCTGCCAGCACCCCTCCCATATCCCTCCAAACCCTTCCTATTCATGTACCCATCCAAATGCCTTTTAAACGTTGCAATTGTACCAGCCTCCACCACTTCCTCTGGCAGCTCATTCCATACACGTACCCCTCCCTGTGTGAAAAAGTTGCCCCTTCAGTCTCTTTTATATCTTTCCCCTCTCACCCGATGATGCTGGCAACATCTTTGTAAATCTTTTCTGAACCCTTTCAAGTTTCACAATGTCTTTTCGATAGGAAAGAGACTAGAATTGCATGCAATATTCCAACAGTGGCCTAACCAATGTCCTGTACAGCCGCAACATGACCTCCCAACTCCTGTATTCAATACTCTGACCAATAAAAGAAAGAATACCAAACGCCCTCTTCACTATCCTATCTACCTGTGACTCTACTTTCAAGGAGCTATGAACCCGTACTCCAAGGTCTCTTTGTTCAGCAACACTCCCTAGGACCTTACCATAAGTCCTGCTAAGATTTGCTTTCCCAAAATGCAGCACCTCGCATTTATCTGAATTAAACTCCATCTGCCACTTCTCAGCCATTGGCCCATCTGGTCAAGACCCTGCTGTAATCTGAGGTGACCCTCTTCGTTGTCCACTACATCTACAATTTTGGTGCCATCTGCAAACTTACTAACCGTACCTCTTATATTCTCCAAATCATTTATGTAAATGACAAAAAGTAGAGGACCCAGCACCGATCCTTGTGGCACTCCACTGGTCACAGCCTCCACCACCACCACGCTCTGTCTTCTACCTTTGAGCCAGTTCTGTATACAAATGGCTAGTTCTCCCTGTATTCCGTGAGATCTAACCTTGCTAACCAGTCTCCCATGGGGAACCTTGTCGAATGCCTTACTGAAGAGCTGAAAAATATGTTGCTGGAAAAGCGCAGCAGGTCAGGCAGCATCCAAGGAGCAGGAGAATCGACATTTCGGGCATAAGCCCTTCTTCAGGAATGAGGAAGGTGTGCCAAGCAGGCTAAGGTAAAAGGTAGGGAGGAGGCAGTTGGGGGAGGGGTGTTGGGAATGCGATAGGTGGAAGGAGGTTAAGGTGAAGGGTGATAGTCTGGAGAGGAAGTGGGGGCAGAGAGGTCGGGAAGAAGATTGCAGGTCAAGAAGGCGGTGCTGGGTCCGAGGGTTGGGACTGAGTTAAGGTGGGGGGAGGGGAAATGAGGAAGCTGGATAATGCCTTACTAAAGTCCATATAGATCACATCTACTGCTCTGCCCTCATCAATCTTCTTTGTTACTTCTTCAAAAAAACTCAATCAAGTTTGTGATACATGATTTCCCATGCACAAAGCCATGTTGACTATCCCTAATCAGTCCTTGCCTTTCCAAATACATGTACATCCTGTCCCTTAGGATTCCCTTCAACAACTTGCCCACCACCGACGTTAGGCTCACTGGTCTATAGTTCCCTGACTTGTCCTTACCACCCTTCTTAAACAATGGCACCACGTTAGCCACCCTTGAGTCTCCCGGCACCTCACCTGTGACTATTGCTGATACAAATATCTCAGCAAGAGGCCCAGCAATCACTTCTCTAGCTTCTCACAGAGTTCTAGGGTACACCTGATCAAGTCCTGGGGATTTAGCCACCTTTATGCATTTCAAGACATCCAGCACTTCCTCCTCTGTAATATGGACATTTTGCAAGATGTCACCATCTATTTCCCGACAGTCTATATCTTCCATATCATTTTCCACAGTAAATACTGATGCAAAATACTCATTTAGTGTCTCCCCCATTTTCTGTGGTTCCACACAAAGGCCACCTTGCTGATCTTTGAGGGGCCCTATTCTCTCCCTAGTTATCCTTTTGTCCTTAATGTATTTGTAAAAACCCTTTGGATTCTCCTTGATTCTATTTGCCAAAGCTATCTCATGTCCCCTTTTTGCCCTTCTGATTTCCCTCTTAAGTATACTTCCACTGCCTTTATATTCTTCTAAGGATTCACTCAATCTATCCTGTCTGCACCTTACATATGCTTCCTTCTTTTTCTTAACCAAACCCTCAATTCTTTAGTCATCCAGCATTCCCTATACCTACCAGCCTTCCCTTTCACCCTGACAGGAATATACTTTCTCTGGATTCTCGTTATCTCATTTCTGAAGGCTTCCCATTTTCCAGCCATCCCTTTACCTGCGAACAACTGCCCCGTTTCGAAAGTTCTTTCCTAATACTGTCAAAATTGGCCTTTCTCCAATTTAGAACTTCAACTTTTAGATCTTGTCTATCCTTTTCCATCACTACTTTAAATCTAATAGAACTTTGGTTGCTGGTCCCAAAGTGCTCCCCCACTGACACCTCACTCACCTGCCCTGCCTTGTTTCCCAAAAGTAGTTCAAGTTTTGCACCTTCTCTAGAAGGTACATCCACATACAGAAGCAGAAAGTTTTCGTGCACACACTTAACAAATTCCTCTCCATCTAAACCCTTAACACTATGGGAGTCCCAGTCTATGTTGGGAAAGTTAAAATTCCCTACCATAACTACCCTATTATTCTTACAGATAGCTGAGATCTCCTTACAAGTTTGTTTCTCAATTTCCCTCTGACTATTAGGGGGTCCATAATACAATCCCAATAAGGTGATCGTCCCTTTCTTATTTCTTAGTTCCACCCAAATAACTTCCCTAGATGTATTTCTGGGAATATCCTCCCTCAGCACAGCTGTAATGCTATCCCTTATCAAAAATGCCACTCCCTCTCCTCTCTTGCCTCCCTTTCTATCCTTCCTGTAGCATTTGTATCCTGGAATATTAAACTGCCAGTCCTGCCCATTTCTGTAATTGCTATGATATCCCAGTCCCATGTTCCTAACCATGCCCTGAGTTCATCTGCCTTCCCTGTTAGGCTCTTGCATTGAAATGAATGCAGTTTAATTTATTAGTCCTACCCTGTCCCTGCCTACCCTAACTGTTTGACTCGCTTCTGTTCTCAAATGTATCAGTCTTAGATTGATCTCTTTCCTCACTATCTCCCTGGTCCCACCCTCTAGTTTAAATTGTCCTGAGCAGCTCTAGCGAATTTCCCTGCCAGTATATTAGTCCCCTTCCAATTTAGGTGCAATCTGTCCTTCTTGTAAACGTCACTTCTACCCCAAAAGAGATTCCAATGATCCAAAAATGTGAATCCTTCTCCCATACACCAGCTCCTCAGTGATGCATTCATCTGCTCTATCCTCCTATTCCTGCCCTCACTAGCTCATAGCACCAGGATCAATCCAGATATTACTACTCTCGAGGACCTCCTTTTTAAATTCCTGCCTAACTCTCTGTATTCTCCCTTCAGAATCTCAACCTTTTCCCTTCCTATGTCTCTTGCTGGCCCCTATCCCCCGTGAGAACATTCTGTCCCCTCTCTGAGATATCCTTGATCCTGGCACCAGGGAAGAACACACCATTCTGATTTTTCGCTGCTGGCCACAGACACATCTGTCTGTACCTTGGATTAGAGAATTCCCTAACACAATTGATCTCTTGGAAGCCAACATACCCCTCATTGCATTAGAGCCAGTCTCAATACCAGAAACCTGGCTGTTCGTGCTACGTTCCCCTGAGAATCTATCACACCCTACATTTTCCAAAACAGCATACTTGTTTGCAATGGGTATAGCCACAAAAGACTCCTGCACTAGCTGCCTACCTCTCTTACCTTTCCTGGAATTAACCCATCTATGTGACTGTATCTGAGACTTTTCCCCCTTCCTATAACTGCCATCCATCACATACTGTTGCTGTTGCAAATTGCTCATTGTTTCTAACCGTCTCTCTAACCGATCCATTCGATCTGATAAGATTTGCATCCAACAGCATTTATGGCAGATATAATCCACAGTAACCCTTAAACTCTGTTTAAACTCCCACACCTGACAAGAAGTACATATCACTCTACTAAAGGCCATTTTTGCTCCTTCACAATCTACAGACTGAGAAAATAACACCATCTTATTCCTCTACAAACACTGCCCCAGGTTAACTTAATAGTTATGGCTTATATTTTAAGTTTAATCAAGAGACATATCTCCAAAAACATATAATCAAGAAAGGACCCATTCTACTCACTACTGCTGACTTTCTGTAGGCCACACTTAAAACAACAATTAACTTATCTGATTCTGTGCTGTGAACTTCACCCAACAGTTCCTCCAAAATTAACTGTTTGTTAATTTTTCCAGACGCACTCTGATGTCCAGCGATACATGAATTCAAACAGCAAAGGTAGCGTCAGTTTCTTTCTCCTTCTCTCCTGCATTGACCTCACCATGTGCTTCCTTTGTCTCTTCTTCTCCCTTTTAAAACTGCTGTTGTTTTGACTTTATTTCCCAAAGTTCCAAAACAATGCAACAGCATATAAAACAGTAATTCCTGCTCCTGGAATTCGAGGAAATCACCTGCAGCACCTAAAATACCTCAAAAAAGGAGCAGCTGTTACAGCCAGAAACTTTTCCCTTCCTCCATCTTGGATTACCCAGAATCCTTTTGTATTACTCTGAATCCTTTTTTTTTGTTGGAAAAGGTTCTAAGAGATAGCATTTATAATCATCTAGAAAGGAATAATATGATTAGGGATGGTCAACACGGTTTTGTGAAGGGTAGGCCCCTCGGAATAACCCCAATTGCAAATTCCCCTCCAAATTATATAACATTCTAGTTTAGAATTATGTCACTGTGCCTTTATCATTTTTCTGTAAAATTCCAGAACTTGCTCTCTAAGTGCTGTGGTACACCTCCACCACGTGGACTGCAGCAGTTTAAGAAGGTTGCTCACAACCACCTTCTCAAGGACAATTAACAATAGGCAACATATTCTGGCAATGGTCATGTTCAGGAGAAAATAAATAAAAACAAGTGGATAGAAAAGGAGTTTCCATCCACAGAGGAGGAATTGAATTGAATTTATTGTCACATGTACCAAGGCACAGTGAAAAGCTTTGCCTTTCAAGGAATAAAGGCAGATCACAGAGTTAAGTAGTATAGGTAAGTAAATAATAGGTAAACAGTTAAAAACAAAAACACAGGTACATGCGAATGTTAAGTGTTTGTGAGTCTATTTAGTATTCTAACAACAGTAGGGTAGAAACTGTTACAAAACCGGCTGGTGTGTGTATTCAGGTTTCTGAACCTTTTCCCCAGTGGTAGAGGTTGTAGAAAAACATTGGATCTTTGACAATGCTGACGGCCTTTCCTTGACAGCGGGTCTGGTAGATGGATTCTGTAGATGGGAGGTTGGCCTTTGTGATTGTTCGGGCCGAGTTCACCACTCTCTGGAACTGTCTCCGATCTTGAATGATACAGTTGCCATACCGGGTAGTGCTACATCCAGACAAAATGCTCTTGATGGCACACCTATAAAAGTTGGCAAGGGTATTCCCCATCTTGCCAAATTTTCTCAGCTGCCTGAGGAAGAAGAGACATGGTTGGGCCTTTGTAACCAGTGAATCCACATGAAGAGTCCAAGAAAGCTTGTTGTGGATGACCACTCCCAAGAGCTTGACCTTCTCCACTCATTCCACTTCTGTGTAGGAGGGCATGAGTAACATCCCTCCAAAAGTCAATAATGCCAGTTTTGCCAGCATTGAGAGCTAGGTTGTTCTCTGTGCACCATTTTTCCAGGTCTTCCATCTCCTGCCTGTAGTCTGTTTCATCACCATCTGAGATTCAATCAACTATGATGGTGTCATCAGCGAACTTGGAAATGGTATTAGTCTGGTGTTTGGCAACGCAGTCATGGGTATACAGTGAGTACAGTAGAGGGCTGAGTATGCACCCCTGGGGAGTGTCAGTGTTGAGTGTTAGTGAGGATGAAATATTGTCCCCAATCTTCACTGATTGTGGCCCGTGGGTCAGGAAACTGAGGATCCAGTGGCAGAGAGTGGGGCCTAGTCCGAGATCACTGAGTTTAGTAATCAGTCTTGAGGGGATAAAGTTCAGATAACAGACTGAACTGTAGTCAATGAGTAGGATTCTTATGTAGCTGTTCTTGGTGTCAAGTTGTTCTCGGGCAAGTGATATGGCATCTGATGTGGAACTGTTGGTCTGATAGGCGAATTGGAGTGGGTCAAGAGCAGTGGGAGGCTGAAGTTGATTAATGCCATGACCAGCCTTTCAAAGCACTTCATGACCACTGAAGTTAGGGCCACTGTCTCTTTTTAGAACCTGTGATTTCACTTAATCCTTGCCATAGTCGTCGGATTTCTGTCTGGGTCTCTAATTTGGATCGGTATTGGTCCTTGGCCGTCTTAACAGCTCTGCGAGGGTCATACTTGGATTCCTTATATTTGAATTAGTCTCCTGATCTGAAGGCCTCATGCCTTGTTTTTAGCAGGTTCTATATGTCCTGATTCATCCAGGGTTTCCTGTTGGGGAACACCCAGATTGACTTCCTCGGTATGCAGTCCTCCACACACTTGCTAATAAAGTCTCTGACGGTGGTAGCGTATTCGTCCAAGGTACCTGCGCACTGTTTGAACATGGCCAGACAGCACATTAGTTGATCTCTGCCTCCTCTGATCAGCATTGGACCTGTATCCATGAGGAGGTCTCCTGCTTGACCTTTTGCTTGTAAGCCGGGAGAAGAAACATGGCTTTGTGATCGGAGTTCCTGAAATGAGAGCTGAGGATGGAGTCCTCTGCTCCTTCACAGTGGTGTAGCAGTGGTTTAAAATGTTCAGGCCCCTAGTGGGACAAGTAATGTTCTGATGGTACTTGGGCAACACCATCCTTAGATTAGCTTGATTGAAGTCGTCAGTTACAATAAACAGGGCCTCAGGATGTTCCGTCTCCAGGGTATTAGTGATGGAGTACAGCACATCCAGAGCTCAACCTTTGCTTGTGGCGCTATGTACACAGCAGTTTGTGTAGCAACGGTAAATTCCCATGGTAGATAGAAGGGGCGGCATTTGATGGTGAGGAATTCATGGTTTGGGGAGCAATGGCTGCCCAGGGTTGCAATGTCCATGCACCACAAGTTGTTAATTAAAAAGCAAACCTTTTCACCCTTTGTCTTACTGTACAGTCCATACGATGGATTGAAAAACCATCAGCCTGAAGTGCACAGTCGGGCATGGACGGGTTCTACCAGGTTTCTTTGAAGCAGAGTGCGCAGCAGTCCCGCAGTTCACGCTGGAAGCTGAGCTGTGATCGGAATTTGTCCATCTTGTTCTCCAGAGATTGGACCACCAATGTGCTCAGATTAACAAACACAGACAATTAGGGTTGAGACCATAGTTTGAATGCAAAGCAAGGTAATTATAATTTGTCGTTACTAACATCTTACCTTGGAAAGTTCTGTAAAACCTGCCAAGTTTTCTGACTTCTATTGCTAGTTTCAAGAGGGATAGTTGAATCATTGAAGCTCACTGCTGCTAAACATAGCACACTGCTGGATCCAGCACAAGATTTCCTGGGAATCTCTCTTCACATTCATCTCATAAAAGGAGCGCATCCATTTTAACAGCTGTAAAACAAAAGATCAGTTGCTTTCCCATTCTATTCCTTGCTGCTAACATATTGTATTTATCAACACTGCATTGTTTCTTTTAGCATTTTATTTTGACCTTTCTTTTCCTTCACACACAAAAGCTTATCAAATATTAAACATCCATTTTCAGTCTTATAACAACATTTGTATTACTTTGTGCCCACTGAATTGTAAGTGGGCACATCAATTTAATTTTTTGCCATACCCAAGTGCCTGGAACAAGGCCAATGCTGCATTGGCTTCTAATAATTACTTGAATAAACTAACTGAGGCAGTCAGTTCAGGTCACACTTGGCAGGTTTTGAGTGAACAGCTTGCCCAACCTTTGTCACTTACCCAGGATCACAAAATCAGCTCTTATATGCTTACATTTTCAGAATGTTTTTGACAGTGTTCTACATCAATGATTAATAACATAAAGAATTCCAGCACAGGGGATTTAAAAAAATGGTGCAGCATAGGTAATTAGTTTAAAAACAGGATAACTGTCATCAGCAGATTTTCACAGACTGGTAGAACACAGGAAGTAAAAACGCAAGATTCAGTCTTGGGCCATTTTTTATTTTGCAGACATATAAATGACCTGGACATGCTTATTGCATTCAAAAAGTTACTATTGAATATCACCATAGTGGGAAAGCATTCAAATCGTATGCTGAAGGATTTAGAAAATTGATTTTCCTAACTCATATTTCTGGCATAGACCTTAAAGTGATGGCGTTTGGAGGGTGAGTGATCTGGAGGAAATGAAAGGAAGGGGAGGGTGAAATTTTAACTGCTTATCAACAACTGGTGGGATCAGGTGAAATGCTAGATTTACATCACATCCAAATTTATCCTTCCCTGAAGTAGTGAACATTGGGGGAGGTGACGGTCTAGTGGTATTATTGCTAAACTATTAATATAAAGTCCAAGTAAATATAGAATCCTTATAGTGTGGAAGCAGGCCATTTGGACCATTGGATCCACACCAAACTCTCTGAAGAGCATCCCACTCAAATAACCCCCATCCCCTAAACCTTGACCCCCCCCGACCCAAAGTGTACCTCTGCTTTTCCTATAGCTAACCCACCTAGCCTGCACATCCCTGGATACTACAGAGCAATTTAGCACAGCCAATCCACCAAACCTGCACATCTTTGACTGTTGGAGGCAACTGAGCACCTGGCGAAAACCCAGACAGACACAGGGAGAATGTACAAACTCTACACAGACAGTTGCCCGAGACTGGAATCAAACCCAGGTCCCTGGGAGGCAGCAGTGTTAACTGTGCTATCCGTAAGTAATGTTCTTGGGACCCGCGTTCAAATCCAATATGGCACTGGTTGAAATTTGAATTTTATTGTATGTTAGCTGTTAGTTAAAAGTTACAAGTGGAGTGGTTTTGGAAAACTATAGCAACGCACTACAAGGTAGATTCATTCACCTCTGACAGAAGAAATTCCTCCTCATCACTGTCTCAAATGTGCAACCCTTCATTCTGAGATTATGCACTTGGGTCCTGGACTATCCCAGAAGGAAAATGAGACTTTCTGCATCTACCCTGTCACGTCCCCTAAGAATTTAAAATATTTCAATAAAGTTGCCCCTCATTCTTGTAAATTCTAATGAGTACAGGCCCAACCTACTCAACCTCTCCTAAAAAGACAGTTCTTTCGTACTCAGTGAACCTTCCTCAGACAGTCTCCAATGCCAGTACATCTTTCCTCAGATGAGGAATACTGTTCACCATGTTCCAGCTTTGGTTTGACTAGTACCTATTATAATTTTAGTGACACCTCCATACTTTTACACTCCATTCCTTTTGAAATAAAGGCCAACATTCCATTTGCTTTCCCTATATCCCCATGAAATTGGATGTAAGCCCGTTTTGTGATTCATGGATGAGGACTTCCAAACTCCTTTATTCTGTAGCTTTCTTCAGTCTTTCTCCATTTAAATACTAGTCAATTCCTTTATTCCACCTAAAAAAAGTGCATAATCTCATACTTTCCCACATTATATCCTGCCCCCAAGTTTTTGCCCATTCGCTTAGGCTGTCCACACCTCTCTGCAGAGTTGGAATGCTTTCTTTCCTGCCCTCTGAAATGTCCTTGCAAGACAATCAATTCAAGGGGTCTTAGGGATGGGCAACAAATGTTGGTCTTGCCAAAGATGCTAAACTCCCATACAAAAACAAAAAAGTTACAGGGAAGGCACTGTTCTTCGATAACATGAAGTTTAATTGCATGGTAATAATAAGTACAAATATAGTTGGTCTGTCATAATTAACTGGGAATTTGTAGAGATATTACAAATGTGTCTGCTTCCTTCAAAAGCTAGAGTAGAACTCTTTGTGACCACCTGTAGGCTTTGTGTGATATGAGTAGAATGGGTGGAACCAATATAACATGAACATTGACCCCTTCAGAAACATTATCTTATACAACAACTGTCTATTAGAGTCATTAGTCATAGAGATGTACAGCATGAAAACAGACCCTTCGGTCCAATCTGTCCATACCGACCAGATATCCCAACCCAATCTAGTCCCACCTGCCAGCACCCAGCCCATATCCCTCCAAACCCTTCCTATTCATATACCCATCCAAATACCTCTTAAATGTTGCAATTGTACCAGCCTCCACCACTGCCTTTGGCAGTTCATTCCATACACTGCGTGAAAAGACCCCTTAGCACTCTTTTATATCTTTCCCCTCTCACCCTAAACCTATGCCCTCTAGTTCTGGACTCTCCAAGCCCAGGGAAAAGACTTTGTCTATTTATCCTATCCATGCCCCTCATAATTTTGTAAACCTCTATAAGGTCACCCCTCAGCCTCCGAAGCTCCAGTGAAAACAATCCCAGCCTGTTCAGCCTCTCCCTGTAGCTCAGATCCTCCAACCCTGGCAACATCCATGTAAATCTTTTCTGAACCCTTTCAAGGTTCACAACATCTTTCCAATAGGAAGGAGACCAGAATTGCATGCAATATTCCAACAGTGGCCTAACCAATGTCCTGTACAGCTGCAACATGACCTCCCAACTCCTGTACTCAATACGCTGACCAATAAAGGAAAGCATACCAAATGCTTTCTTCACTATCCTATCTACCAGCGACTCCACTTTCAAGGAGCTATGAACCTGCACTCCAAGGTCTCTTTGTTCAGCAACACTCCCGAGGACCTTACCATTAAGTGTATAAGTCCTGCTAACATTTGCTTTCCCAAAATGCAGCACCTTGCATTTACCTGAATTAAACTCCATCTGCCACTTCTCAGCCCATTGGCCCATCTGGTCCAGATCCTGTTGTAATCCGAAGTAACCCTCTTCGTTGTCCACTACACCTCCAATTCTGGTGTCATCTGCAAACTTACTAGCTGTACCTCTAATGGTTGCATCCAAATCTTTTATGTAATTGACAAAATGTAGAGGGCCCAGCACCGATCCTTGTGGCACTCCACTGGTCACAGGTCTCCAGTCTGAAAAACAACCCTCCACCACCACCCTCTGTTCTTCTACCTTTGAGCCAGTTCTGTATCCAAATGGCTAGTTCTCCCTGTATTCCATGAGATCTAACCTTGCTAATCAGTCTCCCATGGGGGACCTTGTCACCGCCTTACTGAAGTCCATATAGATCACATCTACTGCTTTGCCCTCATCAATCATCTTTGTTACTTCTTCAAAACCTCAATCAAGTTTGTGAGACATGATTTCCCATGCACAAAGCCATGTTGACTATCCCGAATCAGTCCTTGCCTTTCCAAATATATGTACATCCTGTCCCTCAGGATTCCCTCCAACAACTTGCCCATCACCAAGGTCAGGCTCACCGGTCTATAGTTCCCTGGCTTGTCTTTACCGCCCTTCTTAAACAGTGACACCACGTTTGCCAGCCTCCAGTCTTCCGGCACCTCACCTGTGACTATCGATGATACAAATATCTCAGCAAGAGGCCCAGCAATCACTTCTCTAGCTTTCCACAGAGTTCTCGGGTACACCTGATCAGGTCCTGAGGATTTATCCACTTTTAACCATTTCAAGACATCCAGCACTTCCTTTTCTATAATCTGGACATTTTGCAAGATGTCACCATCTATTTCCCTACAGTCTATATCTTCCATATCCTTTTCCACAGTAAATACTGATGCAAAATTTTCCTTTAGCATCTCTCCCATTTTCTGTGGCTCCACACAAAGGCTGTCTTGCTGATCTTTGAGGGGCCCTATTCTCTCCCTAGTTACCCTTTTGTCCTTAATATATTTGTAAAAACCCTTTGGATTCTCCTTAATTCTATTTGCCAAAGCTATCTCATGTCCACGTTTTGCCCTCCTCATTTCCCTCTTAAGTATACTCCTAATTTCTTTATACTCTTCTAAGGATTCACTCGATCTATTCTGTCTATACCTGACATATGCTTCCTTATTTTTCTTAACCAAACTCTCAATTTCTTTAGTCATTCAGCATTCCCTGTACCTACCAGCCTTCCCTTTCACCCTGACAGGAATATATTTTCTCTGGATTCTTGTTATCTCATTCCTGAAGGCTTCCCATTTTCCAGCCGTCCCTTTACCTGCGAACATCTGCCTCCAATCAGCTTTCGAAAGTTCTTGCCTAATACCATCAAAATTGGCCTTTCTCCAATTTAGAACTTCAACTTTTAGATCTTGTCTATCCTTTTCCATCACTATTTTAAAACGAATAGAATTATGGTCGCTGGCCCCAAAGTGCTCCCCCACTGACATCTCAGTCACCTGCCTTGCCTTATTTCCCAAGAGTAGGTCAAGTTTTGCACTTTCTCTAGTAAGTATATCCACATACTGAATCAGAAAATTTTCTTGTACACACTTAACAAATTCCTCTCCATCTAAACCTTTAACACTATGGCAGTCCCAGTCAATGTTTGGAAAATTAAAATCCCCTACCACAACTACCCTATTATTCTTACAGATAGCTGAGATCTCCTTACAAGTTTGTTTCTCAATTTGCCTCTGACTATTGGGGGGTCTATAATACAATCCCAATAAAGTGATCATCCCTTTCTTATTTCTCAGTTCCATCCAAATAACTTCCCTGGATGTATTTCCGGGAATATCCTCCCTCAGCACATCATTCCACACCCATGGAGGAGAGGTGCAGTATTTTGTTTGGAAGATGAAGAACAAAGATTACAAAATGATACAGCTTTCAATTGACCACAGTCTTCACTGAGATAGGATCAATGATGGTCCCATTGGTAACGATTGGAGCTTGCATGTAAATTTCAGAAAGCAACCAAATTTGAGAATAAAGCTTCAATGCTGTCATGGTTAATGGAGTCAAAGGTTTTTGTGAGTATGAAAATGGTCACGTGCAGTGTATGGTGCTGTTCTTGCATGAAGGTCAAATGAAAGACATGCCTTTGGTTCTCTGCATGTTAATATTCCAATATTCAAGTCTTTACTGGTTTTAGTCTTGATCTCTGGGGAACACCACACTCTTTTGTCCTCCAGTTTAAAAGACAGTAGCATCCTGTTTTCCATTTTTTTATCCAAGCTGACAATGACTCTCCTATCCCATAAACCTCAGTTTTGTTAATCTGACTTTTAAGTGGCATATTGTCAAACACTCTTTTAAAATCCATATTAATGACATACCCAGAATTCCCTTTATCAACTTTCCCATTTATGTCATCAAGGGCTTAAATTAGTCAACTCAATTTTTCTTTTTTACAAATTTGTGTTGGTTTTCCTTATCTCACTCTCCAAGTATCTCTTTTTAACAATCTGATTATCGCTTCTGGAATATCCCCTTACCCCCACCTCCCGGGGGCTATATCCAAAAAATCGACTTCTCCACCTCCTGAAGCTGCCTGATTTGCTGTGTTCTTCCAGCCTCCGGGTTGTCTACCTTGGATTCCAACATTTGCAGTTTTTGTTTGTTTTTGGAATATTTCCAGCCACAGATATTAAACAAACTAACCTGTAATCACTAAATAGCACCCACTTTCTTGAACAAGGGAGTCAAGTTTCCAGTTTCCAATGCACTGGCATCGTCCCCATGTCTATGGATAATTGGGAGATTAAAGTGTACTACCTCCACCCTAATACGCAGACCAGGCAACTTATTCAGTCTAAGCATCATCAGCTTTTCTAATACATCCCAGCTATCAATCTATTTTCACCCCATCCAGAGCCCCACACTCTCTGTTTCTATCACTGTTTCTCTTCTTTAGTGAACATTGATACAAATTATTTATTCTAGCTTTGTTATGCATCTCTAATCTTTTGCCACATTTTGCTCAAATAAATGAAAATCTGTTGATTTTAACAATTTCTGATAATAATTGCTGTTCTCAACTTTCTCACACATCAGCTGCTGGTAATTATTTTGTTGTTGTCATTTACATTCTTCAAGATTGATCTTTTGCGTATTCACTTGTCTCATATTGCCAGATCCTTTTATCTTGCACTATCACCTCTTTATCAGTTAATAACCCTGGCCTTATCACACTTTTTTTTGCTTCCCTCCTCCCCCCCTCCCCCCTCACCGAATCCCTGATCCTGTCTCTGCTTTTGCATAAATAATGGCACACTTAAATCTTTTCCACTTCTATTGAAAGGTCACTAAGCTGAAACAGTATTCATGTTTCCCTCCGCACAGTAGCGGTCTGATCTGTTGAGTATTTCTAGCGTTTTCTGTTTTTTTTTCAGGTCTTCAACATTAATAGCATTTGACTCTTAAGATGTTACTTTCTTGTTGAACAAGAAGTACTAATCAAGAAAACTGTCTGGAATGTAATAGAAACAAATTCCCATTTGGATCATTTTTTTCTATTTTATGAACATGAAAATCAGTAGAATTCACCAAAAATCACCAAAAAAACATAATTAGGAGATAATATTTCATTCTTTACAGCCTGTACTTCTGCCGGCTATAGGACTAATGCAGTCTGTTCTGAATAACGCGATAGTTCAATTCTCATGCGATCCTGTGTTATAAGAAAATTGCAGAAAAACAGCATCATTTAAACTAATGGGCTGGGAATCATGTTATAGCCAATGCAAGTAAGGAAAGTTCACGTTTTACAAATAATGGTCTAAATTCTTCAATCACATGATAGCCAGTTTGCATTGAAGAAACGTAAATTGCAGCAGAACCCATTGTAGGTGGATGGAGAAGTGGTGAGTGCAATATAAAGGACACTTGACAGCCATGATCATGGCAATATCCTTCACAAAAGCCAAGGCGAGAATGCAGCAGAACACCACTTTGGCCTTCACCCATGAAAGGGCAGCCTCATGATTTTCTAAAGTAGTGGTGCTGTTGCAGATCAAAGCCACATCCTATTTCTTGAGAGTACTAAGGACTGTAACCCGTCAGACAATGAAAGCATAAAGGAAGGTAGTTCAGAAGTTGCCTTAGAGTGGTCAGCAATATATGTATGCAGTTCAGGAAGCATTTCATTGACTTTCTGAGGTTTGATAAGGTACTTGCAATGTTGCATCCAAAAACAGATTTCAATCACACTTATGAGCAGAGCCATATGATGCTAAGGAACAGTGAGGAAATGTTTATCGGGTCCTATTCTGAGCCACAGCCAGTCCTTAAAATACAAACTGCGCTGAATGAAGTGATTCTATGGCCATGGACATCATGTGTGAATGAACCTCTGTGAAGGGTGAAGGTGAAATCCACAGACATAACACTCTCAGTCTTGACTTTGTTGGATTAAAAAAAATGACACACGCACAAGTCAGTGCATTAGTAGATTGCCACATTCTGAGTTTCTATAGTGAAGGGAGAGATGGTGACAGATCAGCAGAAAGACAGCAAGGGCAAGATAGATGTCCATCCATGCAAGGGTGAAAGTATATTGGAGTTTTCATGTGAAAGGGATAGAACCCCATTCATGTCTGTTTACTCAATTCAAATTCATAAATTGTTGTATGAATATGAGTAAATTAAGAATAAAGCAGAAGTAGGCCATTCAAACCCTCAAGCCTACCCCCCCATTTCATATGGTCATGGCTCTAGGCCTCAACTCCTCTTTTGTACCAGCTCCTCAAAGCCCTCAAATCTTTGATATTTCAAAAATCTACCTGCTTTATTCATAAATACCACAGTGATCTAACTTCTACACATCTCCAACGTGGAGAATTACAGAGGGTATGCAGTCGGATAAAGAGCCATTTAACTTTGACCTTTCTTAATCAGTAATACTTACTCTGGTTCTACAACCTGCAGTACTTTTATGTGTAAACTTTCAGCTCCTTCATGTCACACTTTGATTATTATTCATCTTTTGGCAACCCTGCACCTCTGAAATCTCATTTTTAAAAAAACCTTCTTCAATTGATGGACTCATGGTTTGCTGCAGAGAAGAGATTCTTAAACAACCGTTTTACACCTTCCACAGGCAGAGTTATGGAGGAGCAGCCATATCATATCAGTATGCTATCACTTTCCAAGGAGGAAATTGTACCTGAAATTGTACACTATCGCAACAGTCCAATCCTCAAGTACTTCATAAACATTTACCTGAGTCAGACCCTCAGTTTAGAATAAAAGGTACACACTAACCAGCACTTCACATGTGAGCAAGTAGAGGTGGTAGTGAAAGCTGAGTGAATCTCTCCTCAGATGATCGAGGACAGACTTTGTTTAATCACCCAGTGGCGAAACACAGTTTTGGGAGTCACATACAAAATGCTTTATTTTCTGAAGAGCAACAGTAGTTCTATGCTAAATGTCGAAATTTCCCAAGGCAGGCCAGAGGCATGGGCAGAAAATGAAGGCAAGAAATTTAATTCAAGAGATGTGTTCTGTTGTCTCTCAAGCACAGCTCCTCTACTGAATAAGTGGCTACTTCCAATAACAAATAAAGATAACGGAGTGAAAGGTGGTATCTGTTGACGGAAGAGAAAGATGCACCATAAATTTCACTAAAAGTGAGTTGGATGATCTTCAAATTAAAAGAAAGTGGAGGGCTGTAATTTTTGGAATTGATGCCATTGAACACATTCAGTACTGAATTGCCAGGTGGACAGAAGTAGCACTGAAAATAAATGGCATCTCTCTAACTCCCCCTCCATGGGGAAATCTGGATGAAATTCAATAATCTGGCAAAGGCAGAAGAAGTAATTACATTGTAAGTCACGTGCCATGACTAAGTTAAAAAAGAGATCATGGCAGCTGCCAGAATACTTGACGCTGATATAATGGGATCTGAGCCTGCAGATGCACATCAATGTAACATTCATTGAATAAAGATAACAATTAAGATAAAGAAGAAAAATATGATTATGCCAGATGTTACAAAGAATGTACAATTGAGAACTAGACTAACCATATAAAGTTCAGAGGAAAGGTGAAAAAGCTATTGAGAGAAATAAAGAGGCAATATAAAATGTGATTGGCAGCTAATGTAAAAAGTAATCTCAAAGGTTTCTATGTGCATATAAACAGCAAAAAATGTGGTTAAAAAGAGGAGTCAGCCTGTGTAGGGATCAAATGGGATTTAAACACTGAGACATTAAATTAAGCAGATATACTAAATGAATCCATTGCATCAAAATTACTCAAGAAGACTGCTATCCAGGTTATGTTCAAAGAAGAGGTAATTCCTAGATGAGAAAGGTTTAAAATTGATAAAAGAAGATCCATTAGATAGCTGTCTGTTCTTGAAGTTGACAATGCACCAAAATGGGATGAGATAAATCCAAGGATACTGAAGGAAGTGAGATTTGTAATTGTAGAGGTATTGGCAACAATTTTTCAGTTTCCCTTAGACTCAGGGTAGCACCAGTAGATTGTAAAGCCAAAACCAGCCAGCCAGCCAGTGGTGATTTAGGAACTTTGCAAAACAGTAGATTGGGACAGTAGTTCGCAGATCACACAAATTGGTTGAGTGGTAAATAATGAGACTAATTGCCTTCTACAAGAAGATATAGCCAGTCTGGTCAGATGGATTGAACAGTGTTAAATGGAATTCAATCTGAATAAATGTGAAGTGATGCACTTGGGCAGCAAAAACAAGGCAAGGGAATACAATAGGACCCCAGGAAGTGCTGAGGACCAGAGATACCTTGGTGTGCATGTCTACAAATCACGTAAGGTTTCAGGTCAGGTGCTTAAAGTGGTTAAGAAGGTATATGGTAAACTTGCCTTTATTGTTTAAGGCATAGATTTTAAGAACAGGGATTTTATGCTGGAACTGTACAAAACGTTGCTTAGGCCACAGCTAGAGAATTGTGTGCAGTTCTTAAATCTATATTACAGGAGAAATATGATTGCACAGGATTTAGTTTCATTAATTTGATCTATTATTGTTGTCACATGCACAGAGATGCAGTGAAAAGTATTGTTTTGTGTGCTAAACAGACAGATCATACCTTACGTAAGTACATCAGGGTAACAGACAGAATGCAAATTATAGTGTTATACTACAGAGAATATGCAGAGAAAGCTCAACTCTAAAATATGAGAAGTTCATTCAAAGGTCCAGCAAGAACAGGGAAGAAGCTGTTTTTAAATCTATTGCTGTGTGTTTTCAAACATTTGTACCTTGTGCGCAATGGAAGAGGGTGGAAGAAAGTATAACTGGGATAGGAAGGGTCTTTGATTATGTTGGCTGCATTCCTGAAGCAGCAGGAAATATAGGTAGGGTCAATGGAAGGAAGACTGGTTTTCATGACAGACTGGGCTGCATTCACAACTCTCTGTGATTTCTTCTGGTTTTGGGCAGAGCAGTTGCCATACCAAGCTGAGATGCATCTGGATAGGATGCTTTCTATGGTATACCTGTAAAAAATGGTAAGAGTCATTGTGGACATGCCAAATTTCTTTAGCCTTCTGAGGAGGTAGAGACGTTGGAGTGCTTTCTTGATTGAAGTGTCGACATGGATGGACCAGGATAGATTGTTGGTTTTATTTACTCCTCGAAACTTGAAGCTGTTGACTCCACCTCAACCTTAGCACCATTGATACAGACAGTACACTCCATTTCACTTCCTGAAATTGATGACCAGTTCCTTTGTTTAGCTGACATTGTGAGAGAAAATGTTGTGTTTACGCCATGCCACTGAGCTTTCTATCTCTTTCCTGTACTCTGTTTCATCATTGTTTGAGATCCAACTCACCACGGTAGTGTCATCAGCAAATTTATAAATGGAGTTGGAGCTCAATTTGGCCACACAGTCATGAGTAAATAAGGAGTATAGTAGGGTGCTGAGTACGTAGCCTTGCAGGGCGCTGGTGTTGAGGATTATTGTGGAGGAGGTGTTGTTGCCTCTGTTCACTGATTGCGATCTGCAGGTCAGGAAGTCAAGGATCCAGTCGCAGAGGGGGAACAGCGACCTGGGTCTCGGAGTTTGGAGGTGAGTTTTGTTGGAATTAAGGTATTTGAAGTGGAGCTAAAGTCAATAACTGGAAGTCTGACATTGGTGTCCTTCTCCTCCAGATGTTCCAGATATGAATGTAGGGCCAGGGAGATGGCATCTGCTATGGTCCTATTGTGATGGTTGGTGAATTGTAGTGGGTCAAGGCAATCTGGGAGGCTGGAGTAAACATGTGCCATTACTAATCTCTCGAAGCACTTCACGATGATGGGTGTCAGAGTCACTGGGCGGTAATTGTTAAGGCATGTTGCCTGATCTTTCTTTGGCACCGGCATGGTAGTTGTCTTCTTGAAGGAGATGGCAACCTCACATTGTAGTAAGGAGAGCTTAAAGATGTCTGCAAATACTCCTGACAGCTGGCCCATGCAGGATCTGAGTGCATGGCTGGGGACTTGATCCAGGCCAGTCGTTTTCTGTGATGGTGACTGTGGCTACAGGTGTACCTAAGGCTATCAAGGCAGGTGACATCATTTCACTGATCTTCTGATCAAAATGAACATAGGATCCATTGAGCTCATTTGGGAAGGATACATTGTTGTCACCGATTCTACTCAACTTAGCTTTGTAGCCCATTATATCATGTAAGCCTTGCCAAAGTCAACATGTGTTTGTGTGGTTAGTCTGGGAATCCAGTTTAGTCTCTTGGTATCCCTGATGGCCTTGCGAAGATTGTACCTAGATTTCCTGTACAGGTCAGGGTCACCCGATGTGAACAGCTCAGACCTGGACTTCATACGGGAGTGGATCTTCTGGTTATGGAGTCACAGAGTCTTAGAGCTGCATGGCATGGAAACAGACCCTTTAGTCCAACTTGTCCATGCCGACCAGATGCCCCAACCTAGCTTTGTCCCATTTATCAGCATTTGGCCCATATTCCTCTAAACCCTTCCTATTTATCTACCATTCCAGATGCCTTTTAAATATTGTAATTATACCAGCCTCCACCACTTCCTCTTGCAGCTCATTCCATACACACACCACCCTCAGTGTGAAAATGCTGTCTTTTCAGTCCCTTTTAAATCTTTCCCCTCTCACCTTAAACCTACGACCTCTAGTTTTGGACTCCCCTACTTTGGGAAAAAAAGTTCTTGGTTGTTCACCCTATCCATGCCCGTCATGATTTTATAAACTTCCATAAAGTCACTCTGCAGCCTCTGATGCTCCAGGGAAAATAGCCCCCACCTATTCAGCCTCTCCCTATAGCTCAAACCCTCCAACTTTGGCAACATCCTTGTAAATCTTTTCTGAACCTTTTCAAGTTTCACAACATCTTTCCTGTAGCAGCGAGACCAGTATTGAACGCAGTATTCCAAAAGAGGCCTAACCAATGTCCTGTACAGCTGCAACATGTCATCCCAATTCCTATACTCAATGCACTGACCAATAAAGGCAAGTATACCAAACATCTTCTTCCCTGTCCTGTTCTTCAATGGTTTCCAATAGGGGAACACCCAGATTAATTTCTTTGGCATGCAGACCAGGATGCTCCGCCTCCACCATATATGTTCCCATAATGTATGCCACCACCACATCTGTTCCCAGGATGACCAATTCCACCTCAGAAAATCCTAGATGACCACCTTTTTCCAAAATTGCAATTTTCCTTCCCACATGGTCAACAATGCCTTCCAGTGCATCTCCTCCACTTCCTGCACCTCTGCCCTTGAACCCCACCTCTCCCAATGCAACAAAGACAGAGCCCCCCCCATCCTCACCTTCCACCCCACGAGCCTTCGAATACCAAGGCATAATTCTCCACCATTTCCGCCACCTCCAAACGGACCCCATCACCAGATATATTTCTCCCGCCCAACCCCCATCAGCATTCTGGAGAGACCATTTCCTCCGTGACTCCCTTGTCTAATCCACACCCCCCCCCCCCCCCCCCCCCCAACTAGCCCACACACCACCCCCAGCACCTTCCCTTGCCACCGCAGGAAATGCAAACCTGTGCCCATACCACTCCCCCCACTTACGTCCAAGGCCCCAAATGATCCTTCCACATCTGACAGAAATTTACCTGTGCCTCCACCAATGTCAGTTACTATATCCATTGCACCTGATGTGGTCTCCTCGCCGTCGGGGAGACAGGGCATCAACTTGTGGATCATTTCAGAAAACATCTCTGGGACACCCGGACCAACCAACCCCACCGCCCCATGACTGAACACTTCAACTCCCCCTCCCACTCCCTCAAGGACATGCAGGTCCTGGGCCTCCTCCATTGCCAAACTCTAACCACCTGACGCCTGGAGGAAGAAAACCTTATATTCTGCCTTGGGACCCTGCAACAGGATTAATGTGGATTTCACCAGTTTCCTCATTTGCCCTCCCCCCACATTATCCCAGTCCCAAGCCTCCAACTCGATACTGCCCTCTTGACCTGTCCATCACCTTTCCCATCAAGCCACTACATCCTCCTCTTCGACCTATCACCTTCTCCTTCACCTTCATCGACCTATTGCATGTCCAGCTACCTGCTCCCCAACCCTAGCCCCCTCCCATTTATCTCTCAACACCTCGGCCCATAAGCCTCATTCCTGATGAAATTCTCCTGCTCCTCAGATGTTACCTGACCTGCTGTGCTTTTCCAGCTCCACACTCTGAACTCAGACCTCTACATACTTATTGATAAACTCTGTGACGTTCGTGGCATACTCAGCTAGGTTGGCCACTGAGTTCTTCAATATGGACCAGTCCACTGACTCCAAGCACTCACATAGATGCTTGTCCATTACTTCAGACCAGTACTGTGTGACTTTCTGTGCTGGATCCTCATGCTTCAGTTTCTGCTTGTAAGCCAGGAGGAGGAGCACAGCTTTATGGTCTGATTTACCAAAACATGAGAGGGGAATGGAGTGGCCTATGTGGCAATGGTCCTGGGTGCTTGGGCTTCTGGAGGGACAGGAGACATGTTGGTGGTATCTTGGTAGCACAGTCTCGGTATAAGTCATTGGTTACGATGAACAAGGCCTTGGGGTAATCCGTCTCAATGTTATTTGTGGCAGTATATGTTTCATGAAGGAAGAGAGTACAGAGGAGATTTACTGGAATGTTGCCTGGGCTGGAGATTTTCAGTTCTGAAGAGGGATTGGACAGATAGGGGTTGTTTTCTTTATCGTAAAAAAAGCAGGAATCTGGAACTCACTGCCTGTGAGGATAGTAGAGGCAGAAACACACATAACATTTAAGAAGCATTTAGATGTGTATTTGTGATGCCAAGGCATACAAGGCTATGGGTCAAGTGCTGGAAAATGAGATTAGAATTGTTTGGTGTTTGTTTTTGACTGGTATGGGTATAATGGACCAAAGGGCTTTTTTCTATCCTATTGATCTCTATGATTCTATTGAGCACAGGGAAAATTTAATTTGACAACCTTGCTGGAGTTCTTAATGAGAAATGATGAGACAATTGTTGTTGATGTGGTGTCCATGAACTTTCAGCAGGCATTTGATACAACGCCGCAAAAGAGACTTGTGAGCAAAGTGATGGCTCATGGAATAAAAGAACAATGACTGAATACAATGAAATGGAGTGATAGTTGATGGATTTTCTTTAGGCTGAAGGAAGGTTTGTAGTGTAATGTCCAAGGGGTCAGTGTTGGTACTTTTGTTTTTCCTGATATATATTAATGACTTAGATCTTGGTGTACGGAGCACAAATTGCAAAATCTGCAGATGATACATAACTTTGAAGCATTGTGAACCATGAGAAGACAATGTAGAACTTCAAAAAGACACAGACAAGTTGGTGAAAAGAGCAAACAGATGAAGGTGAAAGTGAAGAATTGTGTTGTGATGTACGTTGACAGAAAGAACATGGAGAGACAATATAAAATAAGGGACAGAAGTCTCAAGGGTGTGCAGGTGCAGAGGGAGTTTATATCTTCAATATCATTGAAAGTGGCAGGACTGGTTAAGAAAGTGGTTAATAAAGCATACAATAACTAAGGCTTTATGAATATGAGCTTTGAGTACAAGAACAAATAAATTACATTGAACATATATTTATGAGTTCAATCTCTGTTAGAGTATTCCATTCAGTTTGTGGCACTGAATTTTAAGAAGGATGCGAAGGCATTGGAGAGAATGCAGATAACATGCATGAGAATAGTTCAGGGATGATGTACTGCAGTTATAAAGATAAATTGGAGATGTTCTGAATGTTTTCCTTAGAAGAGTGAAAACTCAAGGATTTGATAGAATTATTATGTGGTATCTTGGCAGAAGGAGAAACTGTTCTTACTGTGGAAAGGATTGAGAATGAGAGGGCACAGATTTAAATTCATTACCAAAAGAAGAGATGATGACTTAAGGAAAATGTTTTCCTGTATCAAGTGGTTAAGGTCCAGTATACGCTACTTGTGGAGACAGGATCAACTGAAGCATTCAAAGGGATTTAGACTGCTATCCAAAAAGGAAGCAAGTGCAGTGTTATGGGAAGTAGTTATGGGAAGAAGGCAAGGGAATGACACTAAGAAATAACACTTCTTTTGCCATGTGATTTTATGTCCATTTTATTTTATTTCAAAAATATACTTTATTCATAAAATATTTTGATGATCTGTACAATTGGTCATGCCATACGTACGTAAACATTCCATTTCTTGGCATACAGAGACAGAATAATCATTCATATATACAGGTCTGTACAATTACTATCCACATATTTAGCAGGGGGGGTCAATGGAGCCCCCTTACTGCGGCGGACCCCTGTGCTTAGGCAGGCAGACGTTACACGGTGGTCTTTCCCCACCGCGCCTTGGCAGCAGCTGTATGTCCCCATCAATGAATTTGGATTCCTGACTAGGCAGAACGAGGTGAGATTAAAAACAATGATCAGAGCTAGACTTCTTTAAATCTCTGTTTAGTATATATCAACTCTCAATATTACTCATGGTAATTTTGTCATACAGAACACAAGTAATGTTGAAAAAAGACATGTATTATCAAAGCTTTTCATCTTCTGCTCATCGTGACAATTTAATGAAAATTCAACATTTCTACTGAATGAGAGGAGAGAGTTCTGATTGGTTTGGAAATGAACTTTGATTGGTAAAGACAGTAGAATGTAACATGCATGTGTTAATGATGACTGATAGTTAAATGTCAGACCTTGTTTAATTTTATTCAGACAGGTTGATCAAAACATCACCCTGACGAACTTATCAGTGACTAGCTGTCATCTGTTCTTTTGAGTGGAAGCAGATATGGCAGAAAGCACAATGTTCTTTCTGGATGCAATCAACAGGGCCCTTTGTCAGTTGGGCTCACAGTGTAACGTACTTTCATACACAGGAAACTGCACAGCAAAACAAACTCAATCATCCCAACCCAAGAACATTTCTGGATGAGTATCCATAGCACAACCATCTTGTAGTGTTTCATGAATGGCCTTTCTTCTATCATAAAGTCAGAAATGGGAATGTTCACCAATGATTGCACAATGTTCAGCACCATTCATAGCTGTTCACGTAATGAAGTGGTTTCTGCTCTTATCCACGAAGATCTGGACATCCAAGCTTGGGCTGAGAAGTAACAAGAAACATTCACTTCTGACATGTACCAGACAACAATGAAATAATCTAATCATTGCTCATTAATTAATTGATATGGGTGGGGTGGGGGGGGGGGGTGCGGGGGTGTGTGTGTGTGGAGGTTTTCAACTGACTACAAGCTGAGCTGAGCTGGACTAGTCATCTAAATACAATGGCTACAAGAGTGGGCCAGAGACTGGGAATTCTATGGCGACTAACTCACTTTGTTTCTCCTTAATGCCTGCCCATCACTTAAATAAAGTTAAAAATCAAGTAACACCAGGTTATAGTCCAGCAAGTTTATTTGGAAGTACTAGCTTTCAGAGTGCAGCTCCTTCATCAGGTAACTAGCGGGATAGGATCATAAGACACAGAATTTATAGCAAAAAATCACAGTGACATGGAATTGAGACGATCTATTAAACAAACCTAGATTGCTGATAAATCTTTCAACTTTTAGATTAGGTTGCAGATTTCAGTTCATTAATATGTAAATCCCAGAACTTCCTTTAAATCACATTCTGGAGCTAACTTAGGGTTTTAAAAAGCATGGTGACATCTCAGCTCAGACAATGAATTAAAGGTGTGAAGTTAGAGTCTGTCTGTATCGCAATCTTGAATCAAACTGGTTGTGTTTCCAAAGTAGGAATTTATAAAATGTTATACGGATTGACTGCCTGCCAGTTGTGTGCTTTTTGAGCAAAAATAGAATGCATCTGCAAATCAATTTTGCAAATGCAAATTCACCCCATAGACTTATATGCATGTGTGTGTGTGCATATGAGAGAGAGAGTGTGTGAGTATGTGTCTGTGAGTGTGACGGTGTGGGCGTAGGTGTCAGTGTGGTGGGTGCATATGTGTGTGTTTGAGAGAGAACGTGTGTATGAGAGAGGGTCTGCGTGAGTGTGTGAGTATGTAAGAGTGTGTGTGCATGTGCACTTGTGTGTGTGTGAGTGTATAATGTAGTGGTGTAGTGGTGTAACCTGTCGTGCGACATGAACCCAAGTCCCAGTTGAGGCCATCATCATGGATACCGAATCCATGAGGATGTCACACCCACGCACACACTCCACCATGCACACACACACAAACATACACTCTCTCAAGTGCAGTCGCAGTCTCTCACACACACACACACACACACTCACATGCACACACTCACACTTTCTTTCTTTCTCTCCCACGCATGCACATGCATACGCACACACATGCACACACACTCACATATAAGTCTATGGGGTGAATTTGCATTTGCAGAATTGTATTTGCAGATATATTCTATTCTTGCTCAAAAAGCACACAATCTGCAGGCATTCATTGTAGGCAGTCAATCTATATAACACTTTATAATCTTCTATTTTGGGACTCAAAATTGGGATACAGACAGACTCTAACCTCACACTTTTAATACATTGTCTGAGCAGAGCTGTCACCTTTCTTTTCCAGAACCTTAAGTTATCTCAAGAATGTGACTGAAAAGAGGTTTGGGATTTACATATTAATGAACCAAAACCTGCAATCCATTCTAAAAGATGAAAGACTTAACATCAATCTAGGTCTATTCAATAGATCGTTTCAATTGCAGTCCACTGTAATATTTAGCTATAAGTTCTGTGTTCAAAGTTTGTGAGAAGATTTGTAGCTCGGGTGCTCGTTGTTGTGGTTCTGTTCGCCGAGCTGGGCATTTGTGTTGCAGACGTTTCGTCCCCTGTCTAGGTGACATCCTCAGTGCTTGGGAGCCTGCTGTGAAGCGCTTCTGTTATCTTTCCTCCGGCATTTATAGTGATTTGTATCTGCCGCTCCCTGTTGTCAGTTCCAGCTGTCCGCTGCAGTGGCCGGTATATTGGGTCCAGGTCGATGTGCTTACTGATTGAATCTGTGGATGAGTGCCATGCCTCTAAGAATTCCCTGGCTGTTCTCTGTTTGGCTTGTCCTATAATAGTAGTGTTGTCCCAGTCGAACTCATGTTGCTTGTCATCTGCGTGTGTGACTACTAAGGATAGCTGGTCATGTCGTTTCGTGGCTAGTTGGTGTTCATGGATGTAGTCCCATGCAAGGACTGCACAAAACACTACATAGGACAAACAGGAAGACAGCTAACGATCCACATCCACGAAACGTCTGCAACACAAATGCCCAGCTCGGCGAACAGAACTACAACAAGTTCTGTGTCTTATGATCCTGCCCCACAAGTTACCTTATAAAGGTGCAGTGCTCCGAAAGCTAGTACTTCCAAATAAACCTGCTTGACTATAATCTGGCATTGCGTGATTTTTAACTTGTCTACCCCAATCCAACACTGGCACCTCCACATCATCATTTAGATAGCACAAATCAAGAGTGTGAGAGAATACCCTCCACTTTAGTGGATGACAGCAGCTTCAATAATGCACAAAAAGTTTGATACCATCCAGAACAAAGCAGCTCACTTGATTGTCTTCACATCCATAAACATTCACATTCCCACCAAAAATGCTCAGCAGCAGCTTTGTATACCATCCACAAGGTGCACTGCAGAAATTCACCAAAACAGCTTAGACAGCACCTTCCAAACAAACAACAATGACCAACTAGAGGGCAAGGGCAGCAGAATCATGGAAACATCAGCACCTGAAGTTTCCACTCCAGAACATTAACCACCCTTGGAACTATACTGTTGTTTCTTGAATACAGATGGATCAAAATCCCAATGGTTCAAGTAGACAGCTTATAAATACCAGCCAATCCAGTGACACCCACATCCCACAAAATAAAACAAAATTGCTTATTTGGAGACCCGGGGGGCAATTGATCTCGTCTCCTTCATAACAATTCTGTGATTCATGGGGAGAAATGTTTTTCTCTCGATGTGGGTTGTTTGTCAGGACATGTTACACAGATTAAGTCTATATTGCAACCATTTTTGGAAGATCAGTTTTTCGATAAAAATTAATCACCTGGCCACTCATCTGCTTGACTCCCATGTCAGACAGAAAGATCTGAACTGCCCTTGTGGAGAAAAGTGCTACAAATTGACTGATCTGGCTGATTGCCAGCAGCTCCCTTTATTACGCTGTGATATACTATGACTGCAGTACTTACTCTTGAGATTGCTTGAAGTTTGTCCCCGGGAGACTGCAAAACTTTTTCACAGCTATCAATCTGAACTACAACTTATTTTTCTGTAATTCCTGTAATTTTAACACTCTAATAAGGATAATTATGGTTAATGAAGCCTGATGGTTGGGCATCGATAGGAGAGCTTGGTTATTTTCTGTGCGGTCTACTGATATCAGCCACAGTACACCAAGGGGCTACAAATTGCAGAGGCCCCCAGTCTCTGTGTCTGACAAGGAATGCAAATTGTGAGTATCAAGATAATTGAAATTTTATTGAGGTACCTCAGGGTGTAACATGATATTTGGAGAAAAGTTTATTGCTAATAAATGTCCTGTAATTTTCAATTTGAAATGATTTGCCCTCAGCTATATACCTGAAATGGAATTAAGACTATTATAATTATGTGGAGGCACCTCAGAGTGGAGCACACTTTCTGGTAAGAGGTTTATTGCATTTTCAAGAATTTTGAAGTTGAAATGTTTTATAATACACTCTATACATTTTACGAATAAAGTATGTTTAGATTAGATTACATTACAGTGTGGAAACAGGCCCTTCGGCCCAAATGATACCACACCGACCCGCAACCCACCCATACCCCTAACCTAACACTACGGGCAATTTAGCATGGCCAATTCACCTGACCTGCACATCTTTGGACTGTGGGAGGAAACCAGAGCACCCGGAGGAAACCCACACAGACACGAGGAGGACGTGCAAACTCCACACAGTCAGTCGCCTGAGGCGAGAATTGAACCCAGGTCTCTGGCGCTGTGAGGCAGCAGTGCTAACCACTATGCCACCGTGCCACCCACAAAGGTGACAGGGTGGAAGGTATGGGGGAATGTCAGGGGTAGGTTCTTTACCCAGGTTCTTTACATGCGCTGCCTGTGGGAGTGGTAGAGTCAGAATCATTGGTGACCTTAAAGCGGCAATTGGGTAGGTACATGGATGGGTGCTTAAGCTAGGACAAATGTTCGGCACAACATCGTGGGCCGAAGGGCCTGTTCTGTGCTGTATTGTTCTATGTTCTAAGTTCTATCTTTAAGGGAAGAAAACAAAGTTAGATTGAATTCTCACTCACATTTGCTCCTTTCATCTCTACATTGTTACATCACAGGGTAAACCCTCCTGCTTAATTTAAACCTGCAACACAGAAAAGATTTATCCTATGCAGTAATCTGTGAAAATTTGAGAGACCAATAATTATCCCAAAGGTCACTATTTAAAGTAAAAGTTAACAACAGTCACACTTTATTTCTTAAAGTATAACAGAGAATAATTAACTAACAACTATTTACAACTCCCTTCTCTAACCTATCTTTTACCTGCCCCTTCTACAATACTAGTCCGATAAAACCCCCAATTAAGATTTACCAAAAAATTCAAATTTCAAAACCAGGCAGCTGTTAAATCTTCTCTTGGTGTCTTCCTCTGTAGATTTTCTTCTTCTTAGGGATTTTCCTTGGATGCTGCCTGAACTGCTGTGCTCTTCCAGCACCACTAATCCAGAATCCCATTTCTGTTTCATAGTTCACTGATCAATAAAGGTACCTTAAAGAGAGTTATTTTTCAGGCAGTCTGTACATGCTGGTGGCTTGAAAGTTCTCTTTCAACTGTTCAAGTTTCCCCGGTCTTATAGCCCCAAAGCATCAGATTGTGTCATTGGCTTTCAGATTGTCAATATACTCAATTAAAACTTCAGATTGGAATTTTCTATTTTTGAGGTATAATTTAAACTGATTGGCCAAATTCGCATATGGTTTTGTATCCAGGCATTCAGCTATTCTAGCTATGGACCAAACGTTACAATGTAACTTCTCCAGAACTCTGTGTGCCTCTCTAAATCCTTCACTCTCTTAAATGTACAGTACACTTAAACATCTTCATAACAATATACATGTGAGAAAATGATACCACTACCGGTAAACTCATATTGCATTCTTTAATGAGCTCTCAGTTAGATTTTCCAGATAAAACATTTTCCTTGGAAGACTTCAAATTAAACACCACAAGTTATACATGTTTAGCAACAACAGAAATCCAAATAACTAGAATGGAAAACAAAATTTTCTCAATGACATTAATTTTTCCAGTTTTCATTTAGGATGTAACTGCTAACTTTGCAAGCTGGTTTTGGAAAAAAAATGTTTGTTTTAGAATGAATGGAACTGATAGAATTGAAGGTGCGATCTGCTCTAAATTGATCATTTATATGGTTTCACAAGTGAAAGAGTGGCCTTGTTATTCGCTTTAGTGTCACAAACTGGTGAGTTCATTACAAATGCACCCGAGCAGCTGATGGAAGTTGTGACAGCCCAGGACACTGAGTATCTACTGAAGGCTGCAGGTGGTGAGGACCGTACTAAGTCCCAGGTTCAAATATAGATCTCTGAGGTTAGCCCACCTACTGGAGCAGCAGGAAGTGATTAACTCTCTGGCAAAATTGTCAGTCTGCATATGTTTATGCATAGATGGTGGAGTACCCCAACCAGACAATGGGCTACCCTATCGCAGAATGTGTACATGGCCCAAATAAGAGATTGTGACCATCATGAAGTGCCAGATGAAGCAGCCACTCAGTGGACACACACAGACCTGAATACCATCAGTTTGCTCATGGTTGGGTGACAGCCGGGGATGTTACATGATATGCCAAAGTCTCCAGGTCATTATCCTTTGCTGGTCAGTAAAGAACAACATTTATCCATTGTTTATGAAATGACAAACAGCTGGCCTTTACATCTCAGAGTGTTTCTGCTATGGACAGTGGGGTTTTAAGTCCTTTGCTAATACCTCCAATACCTCAACAAACCTCAACAACAGAGAAGAGCTTAGCATTTGTAGAGGAGGGGTAGCCAGAGGGGTTACAAAGCTCATCTGAGTTTTGTGGGAGGCTGGCCCATTATCAACCTACTTCTATGTTACCTGCTAGGACAAGCCTGGGCCCTCATAGAATACAGATTTAAGAAAAGTGCTGAATCGCTCTTGGGATTCCTGGGTCATTACTGTTTTGTAATGTTGAGTAATGTTTCTTTACTGGAAACTTAGGCATCTCATAAATCCTTCATTCAATTTTCCTGTTTTGTTACTTTATGTCCTGATATCCTCTGGGATCTACAGGTGATTGAATTATTGGAATGGAAAGCCTTATTTCTGTTCCACCATTCAATAACATGTTTCTGTGCTTTTGTTGCTTACTCTTTCAATCCTCATTGCCCTTTGAAATGTCATCCACAGGCATGTTCCCTTGATGGACTGAAGTCTTTGTGCCCTGTAATACCCTGGGTATTGGGCAATTGAGTATAAACTGTTGGAGGCAGTAGTTGAGGCTTTATTGAAATGTTTCTGAAATGCTCCAAGAAGCTGGGAATCACTCTGAATTAGACAGTCTCAAGCAGTCCTTATTCACAACTAATTACACCTTGCATGGAGTTCCAAAATGTTCCTCATCTTTCATTGCCTGCTCAGAAAATTGATCCACAACCTCATCATTAAAGGAGACAGCTTGATGAGTGACACCCTCATGTTCAGCATTTCCATTCGCTTCACTGACTTTGTTGCTCAGACATCTGGAGAAAGTTCAGCCAAGGTGGCACATACTGGACATATGTTTTTCCATGCCCACACTTGCACAGCTGGCCCTCTTGCTTTTCTGAGGCTGCTGATGTCTCTTTCTCTCTCTCTGCAGTGTCTCGATCTGTCACTCTCTGATCTGTGTTTTGTTGCCAACTGGGTTAAAAGGCCTGGCTGAATTAAATCTGTTGTAGCTGGCCTTGCTCTGAATCATGATCAACTTACCTCAATTCCCCAAGGATGCTCCTGAGATCTCATGTCAGTGCAAGTATTATTGTCCTTAAATGACATTGACATACATTCCAGCACCTCCTCGCTCTTTTGCTAATGTCTGACATCATTGTCTGTAAACAATCCTTGCTGCCACTATTTGTTGGCTCTACCATTGGCTTCAATGGAGCATTTTCCCCTGCTTCCATCTAGCTGCCACCTCTTTTCACCAGGCAATGTTCCAAAGATCTGTGGCTTCCTTGAGTAATCCAAATACAAATTGGCAGTACAATTTCATTAATTGGTGTTTGAAATATATCCAATTGTGTCTCACTGCTTTGATGGATAAATTCATCCAACATGGCTCCTGTTACTGGTAAAATCCCAAAATAATGGAACAATGCTGGCCTTCCGGTCATCACAGGCTGCTCCAGTTTCACAGCTTCCCACCACTCTCCACTGATCACCTGTGGTTGTACGATCAAGCAAAATCCCACCTTATGTCTATAAATAAGATCATCACGTAAAAGCAAGCAAATGTGGAAGGGAAAGAGGATAAGGATTGTTTTTTAGGGAGGTGCCAGTGCAAAAGTTGGAGAAATAATTATTTTTGATGCTTCTCACTAGCATTAGATTGAGAAGAGTGAAACAAAGAGGGAGCACTACAATTTAGCTGGACTTTGGAGGAATAACAAATAATGTGTTTCACTGTGCTAAAGGCAACAGAATGTTTGAGGAGACAAGAAAATATAATGCATAATGACAGTCACAGAGGGATTATTCAAATAGTGTTTGGGTCAAACAAGGACCAAGCCAGAGAGGAAGCCCACAGAATGGCCAGGCTACTTTAAACTTTAACTTCATTTCAATATTTTAGCACTTACCCTACCTTAAACCAGGAGGAGTGACATCACTGCTGTTGGCTGGAAATTGCCCTTGGCATAAGGTACTGCTGGGAGAATGTTTATGAAAACAATTTGAATGAAAGGACGAAAGAGGCCCAAGGGCCGAGGACTCCATCCCCTGGACTTTAAGAATTCCACATAATAGTAACATGCTTTAAAACTTTTGAGTGCTCTTCCTCAACTTTGTTATTTTCAAAATCAAAGGTTGATAGATTGTTAAGTTGAAGGAGATAGGTATTAGAGATAGGAGGGAATGTGGGATAATAAAAAAAAAGAGCCATGATCTTATTCAATGGTGGAGCAGGTTCAAGGAGTTGAATGGTGCCCGCTACTCCTAATTTATATATTTGTATGTTTGAGTGTATTTTCATAGAACACCTCGGCGTTTTCTGGCTACTTCGCAAATTGCACAATGGAAGAGCTGGTAGAGTTGATCCTTTGCAGATACCCCTAAATCTGCAATTAGAATGCTGCTGCCATGCCATTCTTCTGCACCTGAGATATGCAGTGTGTCTCACCCACATCAACGATAACTCCCCATTTCTGAGAATGTTCCTCTCAGGACAGGATTAAAAAAGCAATCTGTGTCTTATCAAGGTAGTCTGTTTTATATTTAATAATGAGGTTCCTGCTAGAATTTAGATGGTGACTCATCCAGTGCTAAAACCAGTAGCATTAAAATTCCAAATCATTATATAAATATTATGATTGGGTTTTGGATAGTTTTGGCAGATGAGAACTGGAAGCTATGCTAATGCAAACTAATGAATATTTATTAATTATTTACACTATTTACAGAGAACCATTTATGAACAGAACTCCATCAGCACTTTCTTCCCTCAAGTCCTAGTCCCATGTGCTGTGACGTCATCTGACATCACTAATGATGCACTCCCGCTTTCAGCTTAATGACCGTTAACCTTTGTAAAGACTATGCTGTTTCATTTTTCTGTGTCTATGATTCTGGTCAGAAATGAGAAAAGGATTGTTTTTTAAACCAAGAATTGCTGACGGTTTGTTGTAATTTTGAAAGCGATTAAACTAATATTCATTGTGAGCATTGTTTACCAAGTTGCCAGTTCAAACAGGAGTAGAATGTTTGCTTATGAACCAGAGCCAAGGGCTGTATACAAATGGAGATTCAACTGTCAACAAATAGCTGATTGGTCTGTGAACTACTGATGAATTATCACTGACAAAGGCCCCTACCTGTCAACAAATACATGATCAGCTTCCAGGTAGCTAAACAACTTTGGACTTGGAACAAGACAGTGAGAAGCCATCAAATGTTCACAGACTCAGGAGGCTCTGTTCTTTGTAGTTGGAAACATTTTAATTTCAAAGAAACAATTTATTTTTCCTTCAGCAGTTGCTGGAAGCTGTGATTTTTCTAAACAATAAGTCAGAGGCCTTTATAAGTGTGAACCAGTCACCCTACGTCTCTTGTAAACAAGTGAAAGCACCTTAAAAAGAAAGGAATAGAAGCAGCATTCTGATCATCACAAGAATAATCTCAGTAAATCCTATGAAGAAGGATCACTGAACTGTTTTCCAGTGTTTTTCCTTCACCCATAATACCTAAATTATTTTTTTCCTGTCTGTGTCTGTTTGTACATGTCTGTACCTAAGGGAAGTTTATAAGGGGGTTAGCGTTTTAACTAGTAGAGTTACATATCATCAGTCTGTAATTGTTTAGTTGTAGCTGGAGTCTATTTATTTTTCATAAATAGTAATCCTTATTAAGTGCAGAAATTTGCTCCATGCTTTCTGCCAACCTGGTATTGAAAAAATTGGGGAATTTGGAGTACTTGTTAAACTTTTTTAAATTTTGTGACTTTGAGAGTAGGAGGGCTTGATTTCCAGTGTGCAACCACATTGAGGCAGGGCACCACTAATGTTATTATCCAGAACAATAGTTAGAAATGGAACCAATTTATTTAGCTGCTTTCCTCATTTCGTTCTTGCCAATTAATGATAGCTAAAACACTCCGTAACATGTTTGATGCAAGAAGATGCCTTGGTTACAAAGTTGACTTTTACCTGGAAATATCATGCCCATGATTTCCCCAACATTAACAACACTTACTTTTAAGTGTTAATTTGAGATAGTGATTCTTGAATAAATTCAGAAATTTTAATTACAGTAAATTTCATATTATTTAGATAAATTAGAATGGTAACTAACTAAACAACTGATAGTTGTTACATACATGTTAATTTCTAAATGTTATTCTTAGAGATTTTAGAAAAATAGATTAACTTTCAACAGACCACTTGGGTAAACATTTATAGATTGCTATTAGGAGGTGACAATCAATGCACTGGTAGTTTTTTAATCCATGCAGTATTTAAAAAAAAGACTGGTGTAATATGTTGCATAATTTCTGCTTCCTCGTTTAACCTGTCTTATTTTCATACTATTTAATCTCTTGAGAATTTCATTGACCATCTGCAGCTACTCATTGGTCATTCCTTTCGGATTGATGGGAATAAATTTGTTCAGATTCCTCTCCCCTCAAGATGAAGCATTCCATCATCACGACTTACCCTGTCTAACAATCCTATTCAACCGTAGAAGGTAACGATGTGAAAATCAATTGAATCTCAGGGACTCTGCAAGACATCCGATGTTTCACTGTAGAATCCCTGAGCTGCTGAATTTCATTTTTTTAAAAATTCCTTTCCTTGGGTATCCTTTCTCCCTTTCAGGCTAGAAAGATGTGTGTTTCCTGGCAGAGGGAAGGCAGTGCAACTTTGTGTCTCTGATGGCTGAAAGGCATAATTAATCTTCCAAGTGTTGGTAATGATGTTCCGCTCTAGTAATTTTTGTAATTATCTTTTGAATGGTGTTAATGAAATATGCATAACAAATGCAAGGCATGCAAAAGTTTTGCCATATTGTATGCCACAAGGACAAGGCCAAACAATGGAAAAACTGAATATTTTTGAACTCTCAATAGGTTAATATTACTGAACATTACTTTCAATTACATCAATATAAACAGCAATTTGGTTTACAGTTATTAACAACCAAAAGTAATTAAATTGTGAAGTATTGGTGATTTGAAGTACACAATTTAATGTCATTTATACAATCTACACACTTAAAAGGTAATGGGATCAATCATAATCTAGATATTTGAGCATGCAATTTAGATTCACACTGTAGTGAAGTATTATTGGACTGCTACACTGTCGGATGTACTGTCTTTTCATTGAGGTGGCAAATTAAGTTTCCCTTTGCCCTTTCAGCTTGATGTGAAACATCCATTGCACTGTCTCAAAGAACAAAAGATAATCTTCCCCTCTCTCATAATTTGGTTTGACCAATTGTTATTATTCAACCAATATCATATTCCAAACTTCACTCGTTCTCCAAAAATCTCCTGTTCTATATCTGTCTGTCCAAACCCCTCGCATGATGACTTCACCTTTAGTCCACTCAGGCTTATCAAAATGGAAGTTGCAGTTTACTGTGTAGAGACATTATGGGAGCTCCCCCTCAGTAAGCAGCCTGAGAGTGCATGCTTGGCCCATATCACTGTCGGAATGATATCTGCCACTAACTCTGTTTGACCCTCTCTCCAATATTGGATGGGCACTCCATTTGATGCACAGGCATTGTCCGTGTGAATCAAAATCAGTTTGAAGCTTGTAATTTAAAAATAATTAAATATAATTGCTTCTGTAGTGATATGTTGCTTTTAGTTCTGAGTGATTTTATTAAAAGCAGAATTATAAAACAGAAAATAACTTGTTATGTACAGAAATACCAGTGAGACATTGGTGAACCAGAAAAAGTGCAATTTATCTAGTTGTATTGGCCAATATTAACTATACGGATTTCCTCTTGTACTTACAATATATGTTGTCAACTTCAAGTAATTGTAGTGAAATATTAGCATAAGTGAAACATAAATAAATAATTTATTAATTTCCATCTGTTGTTCAGTCAAAATTATGTTGTGACAGTTGTTTTAGACGTTATTGCTACATTGTGAAGGTTATAGTCTTGACACATTTCCTTCATCAGACTGTTATCTGAATATTGGCCAACTTAGGAAGTTCGAAATGTTTTCATGCTGTTTTCAGGCACTGGAGTCGATACAGTTATTAGGATCTTACATAATTCAATGGAGGGCGATGTAGGAGTTCAAAATTTGGGAGAAATGAGAACCATGAGCTATTATTAAATCTGTAAAATAGTATAGTGACTGCCAAAGCAAATACGAATGGAGGAAAGGATGTGAGAAGTGTTCTTAATCTCTGAGCATTAATCAATCCCAGTTCTAGGAATCACAAGTGGCTGGATTTTACCACCACTTGCAGCACATTTGCAGGATGGACATAGAGTCATAAAGATGTACAGCATGGAAACAGACCCTTCAGTCCAACCCATCCATGCCGACCAGACATCCCAACACAATCTAGTCCCACCTGCCAGCATCCGGCCCATATCCCTCCAAACCCTTCCTATTTATATACCCATCCAAATACCTCTTAAATGTTACAATTGTACCAGCCTCCATCACATCCTCTGGTAGCTCATTCCATACACGTACTACCCTCTGCGTGAAAAAGTTGCCCCTTAGGTCTCTTATATCTTTCCCCTCTCACCTAAACCTATGCCGTCTAGTTCTGGACTCCCTGACCCCAGGGAAAAGACTTTGTCTATTTATCCTATCCATGCCCCTCATAATTTTGTAAACCTCTATAAGGTCACCTCTCAGCCTCCGACACTCCAGGGAAAACAGCCCCAGTCTATTCAGCCTCTCCCTGTAGCTCAGATCCTCCAACCCTGGCAACATCCTTGTAAATCTTTTCTGAACCCCTTCAAGTTTCACAACATCTTTCCGATAGGAAGGAGACCAGAATTGCACGTAATATTCAAACAGTGGCCTAACCAATGTCCTTTAAAAACACACAATTGTCCCGGTGCCTTCCTGTCCAGCCCTAAATATCTTCCACATTACGGTGGGCAGACAAGATGTCAGGAAGATTGCATATATTGAATAAAAAAAGCAAAATGTTATTTAAATTGAGCAAGATTGCAGTACAGATGGACCTGGATGTCCTTCTTCATGAATCAATGAGTTCAATTTATCACCCAGGCAATGACGTATAAAAGTAAGGAAAGCTGGCTCCAAGGTTTGGTCAGAGATAGTCTGCATGGTTTTGACAAATTTGATTGAATTTTTTGACCAGGTGTATGAATGGGAGTAATGCAGTAGATGAAGTTTCTATGGATTTCAGGAAAGGCTTTGACAAGTTCCCACATGGAGCTTTGATAAAGGTGATAAAAACAAATGGTATCCAGGTCAACTTAGTAAGTTGGATCCAAATTGGCTGAGCAGAAAGAAAGAATGGTAAAAAGCTGTTGCGTGGCTGGAGACAAGTAACAGATGAATCAGTGCTAGGTCCCTTTTTGTTCATGATATCTATTTAAACGTTATAGATGAGCATGTACGGGGAATGATAAGTAAGATGATAGATGACACAAAGGTTGGCTGGATGGTTAATAGTGAAGATGAAGGTTTTAGGCTACAGGAAGATATAGATTGATTGGTGGTGGGGCAGATTTGAGGCAGATGGAATTTAACCCTGTTAACTGTGAGCTGTTGCACTTTGGAAGAAGTAACAAGACAAGGACGTTCTCCATTAATGCCAGGACATTAAGAAGGTTAAACAAACAGAGGACCTTGGGATGTTTATCCATAGATATCTAAAGGTGTCAGGGCAGGTTAGTAAGGTAGTTAAGAAGGCATATGAGAGACTCATCTTTATCAGTTATAGTATAGAGTATAAGAGCAGGGAAGTTATGTTGAAGCAGTACAAATCTTTGGTTACCCTACAACTGGAATGCTATGTGCAGTCCTGGTCACCACAACATAGGAAGGATGTGATTGCACTCGAGGGAGTACAGAGCAGATTCACCAGAGTGTTGCCTGGGATAAACCATTTTATCTATGAAAGGAGGCTGGATAAGATCGGATTGTTTCCTTTGAAGTAGAGAAGGCTGAGTGGAGACCTGGTTGAGGTGTATAAGATTATTAGGGGCTTGACAGAGCAGGTAGGAAGCAACTATTCCCCTTAGTTGAAGCATCAATAGTGAGGAGACATAATTTTAAGGAGGTTTATAGGCGATTTGAGGAAAAACCTTTTTTACCAATGACATGCATTGCCTGGCAGGGTATTGAAGCTGGAAACTTCAAAACCTTTAAATGTACATGGTTGAGCACTTGAAATGTCACAAAATTCAAAACTAGGGACCAAGTGCTGGAAAGGATGATTAGTGTCGATAAGTCATTGCAGACTCAATGGGTCGAAGTGCCTCTTCTGTGCTGAATAACTCATGACAGTGGAACCTCAAATATCTGAACGTGATGGGTGGGCACTATTTCGTTCGGATAATCGATTATTCGGAAAATCGATTAAATGCCTTTTAAAGTCTTCTCCCTGTTCAGGAGACTGCAGCAGCACACAGCACGCGAGACCCCGTCCCCAACACTGCCCCCGTCTCGTTCACCCCCCCCCGATCCAACACCACCCCCCCCACCCAGTCCTAACCCATCTCCCACCTCCCAACCCCGTCCAAACCCGGTCCCCACCTCCAACCCCATCCAAATCCGCTTCTCAACCCTGTCCAAATCCGTCCCTCACCCCCAACCCCGTCCAAACCCTTCCCTCACCCCCAACCCCATCCAAATCCGCTTCTCAACCCCGTCCAAACCCATCCCTCAACCACAACCCCATCCAAACCTGCTGCCCCTGCCCCCAACTCCGTCAAACCCACTCCCCGTCTCCCAAACTCGTCCAAACATGCCTCCCAACCCCGTTCAAACCCGTCCCCTCCCACAACGAAACCCATCCCCCTGTTCCCCGCACCCCCCCAGCACAAAGCATGTAAGCCCCCACGCCCAACACAGCCCCACCCCACCCCCATCCCCCAACAGCCACCCATCCACCCCTCAGCACCTGTCCGGGGTATCCGGACTGCACACCAACAAACTGCTGCTACCACCGCTGCCTTTGTGGGGTAAGTCTCCAAATAGCGTGCGCACGCGCACACACACACACATACGCACACACAATTTTTTGATAGGTTCCATGTTTGCCCTATACAGGACAATGTTGGAGAGATTACTCCTGGGAAAGGGGGGCAGGGAGGAGCGTGGTTAGGGTACACCCCTCTGTAGAACTCTAGGGAAAGTGTGGGGAGAGAGAGAGGGCGGGAGGTCAGTCATTTGGAGACGGTGCCTGTTTAATCACTGGAAACAAGACGCGATCACTGCTGGAAACATGTCTTTGATGTAATGTTTCTATCAGGACCTCAAGATCTCCTTTGGATAATCCAATTTTCGAATAATTGGTATTCGGATAATCGAGATTCCTCTGTATACAAGGTATTGGCAAAACCACACCTGGATTACCATGTGCATTTTAATTCTCATTATTTAATAAGGGATTTACATATATTGAAAGCAGTTCAGAGAAGGTTCACGAGGCTGACTTCTGAATCAAAGAGTTCCTATGGTGCAGATAGAGGCCACTTGGCCCATCAGGTCTACACCAACCCTCCAAAGAACATCCACCCAGTTGCATCTTATCCCCCTAACCCTGCATTTGCCATGACTAATCCCACTAGCCTGTACATCCCTGGATACTATAATTCAATTTAGAATTGCAAGCCCACCAATTCTGTACAGTTTTGCACTATGGAAGGAAACCAGAGTGTGGGCAGAAATCCATGCAAATGCAGGGAAAAATTGCAAACTCCGCAGAGTCAGTCGCCCAAGGCTGGAAGTGAACCTGGGTGCCTGGCACTGCGAGGCAGCAGTGTTAAACACTGAGTCACCGTGTTGCCCTGGTCTGAAGGAGTTGTCATTTAAGAAAAGACTGAGCAGGTTAGACCTACACTCATTGGAATGTAGAAAAATTATAGGTAATCATTTTGAGATATAAGATTTTATAGTGTCATAGAATCATGCAGTGCAGAAATAGACTCTTTGGTCCAATTCATCTGCACTAACAATCTGACCTAGTTCCATTTGCCAGCCTTTGGCTCATATGCCTCTAAATGCTTCCTGTTCACATACCCATCCAGATGTCTTTTTTGTAATTGTATTCACCGTCACCACTTTCTCTGGCAGTTCATTCCATACATGCACCATCCTCTGCAAGAAAAAAGTTACTCATCAGATCCTTTTTAAATCTTTCCCCTCTCACCTTAAACTTCTGTCCTCTAGTTTTGGACTCCCTACCCTGGGACAAGAACTTTGACTATTCATCCTATCCGTGCCCCTCATGATCTTATAAACCTCTATAAGGGCACCTCACCTCTCAGCCTCTGATGTTCCAGGACAAAAAGCCCCAGTGTATTCAGCCTCTCCCTATAATTCAAGCCCTTCTGTCCTAGCAACATGCTTGTAAATCTTTTCTGCACTCTCTCAAAGTTAACAACATCTTTCCTAGAACACAGTATTCTAAAATTAGCCTCACTAATGTCCTGTACAGATGCCACATGACATCCTAACTCTTATTCTCAATGTTCTGATCAATGAATGCAAGCATTCCAAATGCTTTCTTCCTGACCCTGTCTACCTCTGATGCCACTTTCAAGGAACTATGGACCTGCACCCCAAGTTCGACAACACACCCCAAAATATAACATCACATATTAATCTAAAGTAAACTCCACCTGCTACTCATCAGACCATTGACCCATCTGATCAACATGTCATTGTATTCTGAAATAATCTTCTTCACTGTCCACTATTTTGGTGTCATCAGCAAACTTCCTGACTATACCTTCTATTTTTGCATCCAAACATTTATATAAATGATGAAAATTAATGTACCCAGCACTAATGCTTGTGGCACACTACAAATCACTGGCCTCCAGTCCAAAAAACAACCTCCTACCATCATCCTCTGTCTCCTACCTTCAAGCCAAGTGTGTATCCAGTTGGATAGCTCCCTGGATCTCTTGGGATCTAACCTTGCTAACCAGTCTATCATGTGAAAACTTGTTGAACTCTTTGCTGAAGTCCAAATAGACAATGTCCACCATTCTGCCTTCATCAATCTTCTTTGTCACCTCTTCAAGAAGCTCAAGGGATACAATTTCCCATGCTCAAAGCTATGTTGAGTATCCCTAATCACTCCTTACCTTTCCAAATGTATGTAAATCCTATCTCTCAAAATCAACTCCAAAAACTTAGCCAACACTGACGTAAGTTCCAACTGTCAATAGTGCCTTAGTTTTTCCTAACAGCCTTTGTTAAATAATAGTACCACATTAGCCAACATCCAGTCTTCCAACACCTCACCTATGGCTGTTGATGGTACAAATTTCTCAGCTAGAGGCTCCCTTATAACCTTTTTGGAAGGTGAACACATTGTTGGGAGGGGATGATGGTAGCTTCTCACGACAGCTGGCTCTTGGGCTGTGAAATGTACCATGTACTGAATGTAAAGACAGTGAAGACCAATCAAGGAAGCACAACCCTTGAATAGGAAGATAATTGCTTGAAATTCTCTCTCTCATCTTCTTTATCATTCTACTTTGATCCAGGAATTAATCTGGTGATTAAAAAGAAAAATGAAAAACATCAAAAAACAATGCTTGAAACAAGGAATTGAGATCTTACCTATTCCTCCAAGGATAAGATATTCTCAAAACCCAAAGAATTACAGATGCTTGAAATCAGAAACAGAAACAAAAAAAATGCTGGAAAAACTCAGTAGGTTTGGCAGCATCTGTGCTTTCTTTCCACAGAAGCTACCAGACTGCTGAGTTTTTCCAGCTTTTTGTTGTTTTTTTTTTGTTTGCAAAGTACTTTCATTCTGTAGATAATGGCATGGTTTTGCTTCAGCATGAGCCTGTTCCACTGCAAACAGTAACATTTCAAGATTTCCAGCAGAATGTAGAATTGCACAATAGAATTCACTTTTGGACTAGGTCTGTAAGAAGTTCCCGCTTAGAGATCTAATCAGTAGATTTATGTGAAAGCTTAATATTATCATCAAACACTTTCTCTACAAGAATGACATTGTTAATAGAAATGACAGTGAGTATCAGTACTTCTTCGGATATTTATTCTGTAGCTGTCACTTATGTCTGAAACTCTGATAGTCTCTTTAGAAGTGGTACACCATTTCCTCACCCAGCTTGTGTAGTATGTTCATTTTCTTTTTTTTTTGGAATCATTGATGTGAATCCCCATCTGTAGCTTAATTCTATTGTGAATTGCTCATAGATGGGATTTTCTTTTAGCAGTCTCTTTTAGGTAGTTAGACTTCTCAAACTCTTGTTTAGTTTTAAAAGACCATTGCTTCTTAGTGAAGGAAAAAGTTGAGTGCTTTGTAGTTTGCTGATGAGAAGCATTTGGAAACCCTCGTGTATATTTGCACAGATTAACAACGTCTTAATTTTTAATTTGGCTTGATATAATTTGGAATTAAGTAACACATTCTCTCTGGGTAGTTTTCCACTGGATACTTGTTGAACATATCTTGGAGGGCTGTTTTCAAGGTTCAGAGGCTTTCCTTGCCCATATCAAGATCATAGAACATAGAACGTAGATCATAGAACATTACAGCATGGTACAGGCCCTTTGGCACTCGATGTTGTGCTGACATTTTATCTTACTCTAAGATCAGACTAACCTCCAACCTTTATTTTACTATCATCCTTGTGCCTGTCCAAGAGTCGCTGAAATGTCCCTAATATATCTGACTCTACTACCACCACTGGCAGTGCATTTCATGCATCCACCACTCTCTATGAAGAACCAACCTCTGATATCTCTCCTAAACCTTCCTCCAATCACTTTAACATTATGCTCCCCCTTGGTAGCCATTTCAAGACACATACAGTTGATTTCTGCCAATAGAGGTGAACAAAATGATTTGGATTTGAATATAAGAGGTATGTTTAGTAGGTTTGCAGATAACACCAAAACAGGTGGTGTGGTGGACAGTGAAGAAGATTATCTCAGAGTACAATGGGACCTTGATCAGATTGACCAATGGGTGGTAGATGGAATTTAGTTTAGCTGAATATGAGGTGTTACATTTCAATAAGGCAAATCAGAGCAGGACTTGTACAGTTACTGGTAGGGCCCCAGGGTGTGCTGCTGAGCAAAGAGACCTTGGGGTGCAGGTGCATAGTTCCTTGAAAGTGGAGTCTCAGGTAGACAGGATAGTGAAAAAGACGTTTGGTACGCTTGCCTTCATTGGTCAGTAAATTAGGTTTTGGAGTTAGGACATCATATCACAACTGTACAGGACATTGGTTAGGCCTCTTTTGAAATACTGCATTCCTGTGAAAGGAAAGATATTGTTAAACTTGAAAGAGTTCAGAAAAGATTAACAAGGATCTGCTGGGATTGGAGGTTTGAGCTATAGGAAAAGGTTGAATGGGCTGGGGCTTTTTCGCCCAGGAGCATCAGAGGCTGTGGGTGACCTTAAAGAGGTTTATAAAATCATGAGGGACATGGATATGATGAATAGCCAAGGCCTAGGATAGGGGAGTCCAAAGCTGGAGGGCATAGGTTTGAGGTGAAAGGGGCAAGATTTACAAGCAACCTGAGAGGCAACTTTTCACACAGAGGGTGTGAGCTGCCAGAGGAGATGGTGGATGCTGGTATGATTACAACATTTAAAAGGCATCTGGATAGGTAAATGAGTAGTAAAGGTTTGGAGCGACATGGGCAAAATGATGGCAAATCGGATTATATCAGTTTTGGATATCTGGTCGGTGTGGATGAGTTGGACCGAAGGGTCTGTTTCCATGCTGTATAACTCTGTAAATCTATGACTGTGTGACCTGAAGCTTCAGTGCACATGAGCCCATGGCAAAACTCTAAGACCTCCTTCATATATGATGGGAGGTCCCTTCTAACATCATAATCTGAGACTGCCAGTTACATGTGGCCACATTGCTGTCTGCAGATACTGAAGATGCATTCATGTCATTTTGCACGTTAGTATTGTTACAATTTATGTTCATTGCATTTATCTTGCAGCACTGCCAGCTCCTTTACAGTTAGATCAGTTTCATGTAGATTTTCTGATGTCTCAACAACCTGGTTGACATTTTGAAGACTCAAATGCCATCTCTTTTTCCAATACTGTGGTGTGCCCACTTTCATCACAGGAAGCAATTTCTATAACTGATTGTGGTTGCTGCTTGTGTTCCTTATTGTTATTGTTGTGTGTCATCAGTGTGTACAGTGAAATAAACAGACAAGCTCATCGCTTTATCCCCTTCTTCAGCATCAGTTCAGAAGTAGTGATTTTCGCTGATGATTGCACAGTGCTCATTAACATCTGTAATTCCTCAGCTACTGAAACAGACTGTGTTCAAATGAAGTAGGAGAAAGTGAGGACTGCAGATGCTGGAGATCAGAGTCGAGAGTGTGTTGCTGGAATAGGACAGCAGGTCAGGCAGCACTTCAGGAGCAGGAAAATCGACATTTAGGGCAGGAGCCCTTCAATCGAAATGTCGATTTTTCTGCTCCTCAGATGCTGCCTGACCTGCTGTGCTTCTTCAGCACCACAGTCTCAACTGTGTTCATATGAAGCAAGACCTGGACAATATTCAGGCTTGCATTGATAAGTGGCTAATATTCACACCATGTAAGTGTCAGGCAATGACTGTCTCCAACAAGAATGTATTTAATCATGTCCCTTCAGCATTCAATGTCATGAATTCCTCACCATCAGCTATGGTAGGGGCTACCATTGACCAAAAACTGAACGAGATTATCAGAGCCATAATGTGACTAAAGAGCAGGTCACAAACGTTGCAGCAAATAAACCACCTTTTTCACTCCCTAAAGCCTATGCTGTTCCTGTCACACCTGGTGTTGACAGACCGATCCTACAGAGCCATTTGTATGTCCACATTTGATAGCTCACGACACTATTGGAGATCCCACTACTTGAGCAAACCCATACACTTGTTCATTCTGCTGCTATCTGCTTAAAGTGAAAACCACATAATCTCTCCTTCCATACAGATTTCAGGCATAACAATGGCCAATGCTCATTATGTTGCCTGTTTAAACTGCCACACTTAAGAGATATATGAATTGATGATCATGATAACCTTGACATTCCTGCACTGGTGTAAGGCTGCAGGCTCTGTTGAAAGAGATGTCCCAGTTCTGTGGCCACTTCCTTGTTAAATCTGAGGCATTCTGGCATTACTCCTGTGTGAGGCAGAGACAAGAGAAGTGCTTCCTGAAACCCACTTTTAGTAAGTCCTTATACAGATTCTTCTTCCTCCTCCCTCCAAACATAGAACATAGAACATAAAACAATACAGTGCAGAACAGGCCCTTCGGCCCTCAATGTTGCGCTGACCTGTGAATTATTCTTAGCTCATCCCTCTACACTAATTCATCATCATCCATGTGCTTATCTAAGGATTGTTTCAATCTCCCTAATGTGGCTGAGTTGACTACATTAGCAGGTAGAGCACTCCACGCTCTTACCACTCTGCGTAAAGAAACTGCCTCTGACATCTGTCTTAAATCTATCACCCCTCAATTTGTAGTTATGCCCCCTCGTACAAGCTGACATCAACATCCTAGGAAAAAGACTTTCACTGACTACCCTATCTAATCCTCTGATCATCTTGTATGTCTCTATCAAATCCCCTCTTAGCCTTCTTCTTTCCAATGAGAACAGACACAAGTCTCTCAGCCTTTCCTCATAAGACCTTCCCTCTAGACCAGGCAACATCCTGGTAAATCTCCAATGCTTCCCCATCCTTCCCAAAATATGGACTCCAAGATTCTTCTGCACATCCACACTATCAAGAATCTTTCCATTGACCCAGTACTCTGCCTTCCCGTTATTCTTCCCAAAGTGCATCACCTCACATTTAACTGCACTGAACACCACTTGCCACCTCTCAGCCCAATTCTGCAGTTTATCCAAGTGTCCCTGCAACCTGTAACATTCTTCCAAAGTGTCCACTACTCCACCGACTTTAGTGACATCTGCAAATTTACTAATCCATCCACATATGCATGCATCTAAGTCATTCATAAACATGACAAACAGCAGTGGTTCCAAAACAGATTTTTCTGGCACACCACTATTAACCGGACTCCAGGCTGAATATTTTCCATCAACCACTACTCGCTGCCTCCTTTCAGAAAGCCAGTTTCTAATCCAAACTGCTAAATCACCCTCAATCCCATGCCTCTGCATTTTTTCCAACAGCCTACCATGTGGAAACTTATCAAAGGCTTTACTGAAGTCCACATACACTACATCAACTGCCCTACCCTCATCTACATGCTTGGTCCCCTTCTCAAAAAACTCAATGAGGTTTGTGAGACATGACCTGCCCTTGACGAAACCATGTTGACTATCTGAAATCAAATTGTTGCTTGCTAGATGATTAAAAATCCTACCTCTTATAATGCTTTCCAAAACCTTTCCTACAACAGAAGTAAGGCTCACTGGTCTATAATTACTTGGGTCATCTCTCCTGCCCTTCTTGAACAAGGGCACAACATAATGCCAGCAATTCTGGTCTCCTTCCTATTCGAAAGATGTTGTGAAACTTGAAAGGGTTCAGAAAAGATTTACAAGGATGTTGCTAGGATTGGAGGATTTGAGCTATAGGGAGAGGCTGAACAGGCTGGGGCTGTTTTCCCTGGAGTGTCGGAGGCTGAGGGGTGACCTTATAGAGGTTTACAAAATTATGAAGGGCATGGATAGGGTAAATAGACAAAGTCTTTTCCCTAGGGTTGGGGAGTCCATAACTAGAGGGCATAGGTATCGGGTGAGAGGGGAAAGATATAAAAGAGACCTAAGGGGCAACTATTTCACACAGAGAATGGTATGTGTATGGAATGTGCTGCCAGAGGAAGTGGTGGAGGCTAGTACAATTGCAACATTTAAGAGGCATTTGGATGGGTGTATGAATAGGAAGGGTTTGGAGCGATATGGGTCACTTGCTGGCAGGTGGGACTAGATTGGGTTAGGATAGCTGGTCGGCATGGATGTGTTGGACTGAAGGGTCTGTTTCCATGCTATACATCTCTATGACTCTATGACTATATTTGCAATTTTCCAGTCCTCTGGTACTAAACCTGTAGACAATGACAACTCAAATATCAAAGCCAAAGGCTCCACTATTTCCTCCCCAGCTTCCCAGAGAATCTTTGGATAAATCCCAGAGGACTTGTCTACTTTCACTCCTTCTAGAATTGATAACATCTTTTCGTAACTAACCTTGATCGTTTCTAGTCTAATATCTCGGATCTTATTCTTCTCCTCTACAATGTTCTCCATTACCTGAGTGAAAACCAATGAGAAATGTTCATTTAGCACCTTTCCAATCTCCAAAGGGTCCACACTCAATTCCCCACTCCTACCCTAGTCATACTTTTATTCCTCACATACCTATAGAAAGCTTTAGGGTTTTCTATTTGCTAAAGACTGCTCGTGTCCTCTCTTTGCTCTTCTTAACTCTCTCTTTAAATCCTTCCTAGCTGATCTGTAACTCTCCATTGCCTCATCTGAACCATCTTGTCTCATCAACACATAAGCCTCCGTCTTCCGCTTAACAAGAGATGAAATTTCTGTAGCAAACCATGGTTCCCTTACCTTATCACTTTCTCCCTGCCTGATAGGGACATACCTATCAAGGACATGCAATATCTGTTCCTTAAACCAGCTCCATATTTCTATTGTCCGCATCGCCTGCATTTTGCTACCCCATTCTATGCATCCTAATTCTTGCCTAATCGCATTATAATTGCCCTTGCCCCATCGATAACTCTTGACCTGTGGCATGTACCTATCCCTTTCCATCACTAAACTAAACCTAACTGAATTATGGTCACTTTTTCCAAAGTGCTCACCTACGACAAAATCAAACACCTGGCATGGTTCATTACCAAGCAACAGATCCAGTGTGGCCTCTCCTCTTGTCGGCCCTTCGACATACTGTGTCAGGAAACCCTCCTATACACATTGGACAAAAACTGATCCATCCGACGTACTAGAGTTAAAGCATTTCCAGTCAATGTCGGGGAAGTTAAAGTCCCACATAATGCCCACCTTGTTCCTTTCACTCCTACCCAGAATAATTTTGCCAATCCTCTCCTCCACCTCCCTGGAACTCTGCGGAAGCCTACAAAAAGCTCCAAGCAGTGTCACCTCTCCTGTCCTGTTTCTAATCTCAGCCCATACTACCTCAGTAGACGAGTCCTAGTCAAAAGTTCTTTCAGCCACCGTTATATTATCCTTGACTAACAAAGCCACACCTCCCCCTCTTTTACCGCCTTGCCTGTTCTTAATGAAAGATCTAAACCTTGGAAAGTGCAACATCCATTCCTCATCCTGCTCTATCCATGTCTCCGAAATGGCCACAACATTAAGTAGGAATTCATAGAAGGCTAGGAAGAACAAATGAAAAATTTCAGTCATTGGTTTTGAGAATTGTCTATGCTAAATTATTTACCCTGATGACAATGAAGACATCCAAGTCTTCAAAATATCAAAAGCATCCCCAATTTACAGTGGAGAGATATTTTGTGCAGAAAAACGTACGTAAGCATATATGAACATAAACTGAAAATTTCAGCTAAAAGAGCTCCAAGTTTTTCAAACATATCACCTCATGAGTAATTTGCTGACTCACATAAAAATATAACTGAAGCAAAACCTGGGTGTCCTGGAAGCAGGCATGAGGGCTGTAATTTTCATTTAACATGTTTCTTCCAATGCAGACAGGCTGCTCACTTTGTGCTACTTTTTAATTTAGTTGACAATACCAGAAAACTGATTGTGCTGTTGAGTGGCTATACACCTCAATACACTCTCCCAAATTTGTGCAATGCAAGGAACACTTAAAGCAGCTCTAGATTAGACAGGAAGAACACTAACTAATGGTACAACAAGGGTCAAATCATGCTTTAAATTCAGGTGAAGCATTGGAGACCAATGTACAGGAAAGGAAATAGAATTACAGAATCATCCAGCATGGAAACAGACCCTTCCGTCCAACCAGTCCATGCCGAACATAATCCCAAACTAAAGTAGTCCACCTCCCTGCACTTGGCCCATATCCCTCCAAACACTTCTTAATCATGTACTTATCTAGATGTCTTTTAAATCCTGTTTACAAGACATCCACCACTTCGCCCGGAAGTTCATTCCACACACAAACTGATTAAAAAATTGCCCTTCATGCCTTTCTTAAATCTTTCTCCTCTCAACTTAAAAATATGCCCCCTGGTGTTGAAATCCTCTACCCTGTGTAAAGAAAACTCCTGCCATTCACCTTATCTATACCCTTTATGATTTTATAAACTTCAACCTCCAATGCTGTAATGAAAAATGTCCCAGCCTTTCCAGCCTATCTTCACAATTCAAACTCTCCATTCCTGGTAACATCCTGGTAAATCTCTACTGAACTCTCTCCAGTCTAATTATATCCTTCCTATAACTGGGCACAGTATTCCAGAAGAGGCCTCACCAATGTCCTATACAATCTCGACATAACATCCCAACTCCTATACTCAAAGGTCTGAGTAATGAAGGCTGGCATACTTAATGCTTTCTTAATCACCTGTATGTGATGCAAATTTCAAAGAATTGTGTACCTGAATTCCTAGGTCCTTCTGTTTTACAACACTACTGATGGCCCTACTTTTAATTGTACAAGTCCTGACCTTGTTTGTTTTATCAAAACACAATACCTCACATTAATTCAAATTAAACTTGATCGGCCACTCTTTAGCCCCTTGATCCAACATTAGAATCATAGAGTCATAGAGATGTACAGCACAGAAATAGATTCGTTGGTCCAACTCGTCCATGCCAACTAAATATCCAAACCCAATCTAGTCCCACCTGCCAGTACCTGGCCCATATCCCTCTAAACCCTTCCTCTTCATATACCCATCCAGGTGCCTTTGAAATGTTGCAATTGTTCAACATCTCCTTGTAATTTTAGATAGACTTCTTCACTGTTCACTATACCACCAATTTTGGTGTCATCTGCAAATTTACTAACCATGCCTTCTACATTCTCATCTAAATCATTTATATAAATGACAAACAAAAGTGGACCCAGCATTGATCGCTGTGGAACACTGCTGGTCACAGCCTCTAGTCTGAAAAATAATCTTCCACCATCACACTCTGTCTCCTGCCATGAAACCAATTTTGTATATAATTGACAAGCTCACCTTGAATCCCATGTGATCTAACTTTAATCTAACCTCTGACCTGCTGTTGTAGCCACTATGTTAATGTGGTGAGTCCAGTTCAGTTTCTGGTCAATGGTAACCCCAAGGATACTCATAGTGGATGATTCAGTGATGGTAACACCAGTAAATATCAAGGAGTGATGATTAGATCATGTCTTCTAATCCCCATATCCACCCTTATCACCATGGCCTTATCATTGTGCCATTTGTAAGACTTGATTCTACTAATTCTTAGGCTAAGAATGTGAAGTAACAGTTTATGATTGTACCTTAGCTATCTTTTTGAACAGTCAAGCTTGAATTTCTGTTTGCTGAGTGTGATGATTAATTAAAAGCAGGCTGGTACCAGTCACAGAGTCCTCTAGGTGTGAGATAGTCTGGTTCAAAACAGCCAGCACATTTGTCTTAATTAGACTTTGTAAACTTCATGGTTTCTCTAAGTTTCAAAGGACTAAGCAAAACATTTGAACTCAGCAGTTTAGAATCAGTAGAAGTTTATCCTTTATCAAGAACTATCACATCTTTGAATAAGACTGTGGTGTTCAAAAGCCTTGATCTATTAATTGTATCTGTAGAACAGAACACCTACATTTCATTACTGCTGACATTTATTGTAAGTTGGCTCAGTATTGTAAGTTGGGAATAGTTATTTCACAGGATGTAGATGTTGATCGCAAGGCCAGTGTTCGTTTCTCTTCCCTAATTTCCCTTAAATGAAGTGATTTGCTAAGCCATTTCAGATAGCAGCTAAGAGTCAACTATATTGCCGTGGGTCTGGAGTCACATGTGGCTCAAACCAGATAAGAATGGTGGACTTCCTTTTGAAAAAGACATTAGTGAGCCAGTTTTTAATTTTGTCATGACTGATGATCTTTTCATGGTCAACAGTAAAGAGGCTAGCTTTTTAATTCTACAAATCATTATTTAACTTTAAATTCTACCAACAGTGGTGATGGGATTGAAATTGATGTCCCCAGAGCCTATGTTATCACTGTACCATCATCTTCTACGCCAGGATGTTTTACAATAACTTGAATTGTTGAGTTAAAAATCACACAACACCAGGTTATAGTCCAACAGCTTTATTTGGAAGCACTAGCATTTGGAGTGCTGCTTCTTCATCAGGTGATTGTGGAGAATAAGATTGTATGACACAGAATTTATAGCAAAAGTTTATAGTGTGATGTAAATGAAATTATATATTGAGAAAGATCCAGATTGTCTTTTTCATGTAAGTGAAATTATATATTGAAAAAGACAATTTTTTTTATCAATTATTTTATTATCAATTATGCTCACTCATATCCTTTTATATCCTTATCTAACAAAGCAAGAAATTACAAAGAGTTGTGATTCAGAGTTGTGATAAATAATTGAGGTTCAGGTTAGCCAATGATCTAAGTGAATGCAGAGCAGAAACAGTGGGAGGAGGGGATGGGATCACAATGGTCTACTTCTATTCCCATGTACCTGCATTATTCTTGCTCCTGCCCTCATTGCACTCATGCTATATCTGGATTCTCATCATATGCAGATGGTGCAAGCTACCATCTAACATGTGTCACGTCACAAAACCACAAGCAATAAGAATAGAAGCAAACCATACAACCTGGTGGTGTTGTCCATATCTAAACTGGGGTAACTGGCAACTGTGAGCATGACAGTGTTCTTTTTCAATACTGTCTTCCTATTGTTTCATAAGTGCCTTCTTAGGGGTCTCTGAAAGGAATCCACGTTTAGGGTATTTGAGATATAAAACCCTTACAATGTAACCAAATGGATGCCAATTTCTGAACTGTTAACAATAGGATTCTCAGTTTTGTTTATTCTAACTCACATTCACCTAACATAATCAAAGACCCCTTCTATCCAGGTTATACTCTTCTACCCTCTTCCATCATTTTCTCTGAGTTCACACCCAAGTTTAATTCATCAAGCATCATGAACACAAGGAGAAGATACAAAAGTTTGAAAACACGTGCCAACTGATTCAAGAAGAGCTTCTTTCCTGCTGTTATTAGTCTTATGAATGGACCTCTCAAGTATGAGTGTTGATTACTCTGCATCTTCTCTGTAGCTGTAATTCTATATTCAGCATTCTGTTCTATTACCCTGATGTACTTATGTAAGGTATGATTTGTCTGAATAGCACACAATACAATACTTTTCATTGTATCTCAGTACATGAGACAATAACAAATCCACTCAGATCAAATCTCTATTTGTCTCAGTCTCATAAGTGCTATTTACCCTAGTAACCACACCATATTTTGGGTAATTTCATATTTCTACCACTCTTTGTCTGAAAAATGTCTCCTGATTTCATTCTTGGATGGCTTAACTCTCATCTTAAGATTACAGCCCTTTATCCATGACTCCCCCATTGAGAAAATAGTTTCTCCATCAGAGTAGTTTTTCTCTCCCAATCAAGTCTAAAAATCTGACTGATCAAAAATATGGATGATATGTATTGTCTTTTTCTCTCATTATCAAGATGTTTATAATAATCTGCGATGTTTCTGCATTTATGTTTATTTTCCAATTATGTTCACAATGATTGATGAATTAAACTTGAGTATGAACTCAGAGAAAATGATAAGCTATAAAAAAAAGCTGAAAGGAAAACCTGAAGCATGGAATGGACATTTTCGAGCATTATGTGAAAGATTATAAATAACATTTCTGTAGAAACTGAAATCAATATCATCTCTCTTAGATTGGAGTTAAAAATGTACAACACAGTCAAGATAGACTTCTGTGCCATGTACCAATGGTGCCACACCTTCAACTGATACTATTTTGTGGGAAGGCTTTCTTTCTCTAAATTCAAATTGCTGTTTGTTGCACACCAAATACTTCTTCATAATTCAGGAGCTGTACATAGAATGTAGATATGAGATTGTCATCAAACATGCATTAAGATAAAAACTTAAAGTGCATCTAACTAAACAAAGTCAGTTTATAATCTGCATGATAAGGATTCTAAATTAATGAGTGCTATGTGTATTATTGAACTGTGTTTCACACTCCACTTAAATCTTGAGTTAATGACTTAGCAGCAAAATTCTGTTTCTGCAACTGGCAGTATCAAACAGCTTTAATTAATCTTTTAAAGCAGAAAAATCAAAATTACTTTAAGTATCAATTTTAAAAATGTTATTCAATACAGTATGATATTTGAAATGAAGAAATAAATTCATTTAGTTTTGTCTTTGTGCAAACGTATGTTGGAAAGTTGACCTGTGTTTCTTTAGATTTGGGTTTCTAATGGGTTTCCAACAGGAGTTTGTGTTTACCAAGGACAGAGTTGCAGGTAAGGTTACAATGTTTTATGTTCTTGCTAAATTCAGCAAGCTCCATTAGTTTAATGATGAAAACTGATTGCAATGAATTCAGAAGCCAATAGTGTATTGCAGTTTTAATATATAAAGAATGATTCCTGTTCTGTCTTCACAGTTGGCAAGTTGTTGTTTGCACTCATAAAGTGAACAGTGACAGCTCTGGAGGATGGATGTGTTTGGTTTATTTTAGAAATGCCTCCTTGCTGCTTTGCCCTATTGCAGTCTGCTGTAGTTCAGTGTAGGACCAAGGATTGTGGAGCAAAAAACAGTGAATTCTTAGATGAGCAGTGATGCCTTATTTTATTAAAACATTTTGAAGGAGCTTCAATATTTTGTACACCATATTGAGCTGTCGGATGGGAATTAGTCATTTGTAAGAAGGTGTAGCACCATGTAGAAATGAAGAACAAGTGCAGGTAGAATTGGCAGAGCTCCACTCTATTGGTTGAAAGAACACCATGAGAGAGAGAAGGGGGTAAGGAGTGTTTCTGCAACTGCTGAGCCCAGGAATTTGAAACACATAAGACCTACACTATTCCATTGCTTGCGTGTGCAGATTGTGGCAAGGAGCTTGAACATTTTAGGATGTCAATGGACAAGCTGGTGACTTGCATTTGTGTTGTGCAGCATGATGGCATGACTAAAAGTTGGAAATTTGCTGGTGACCAAGGAATTCATTGTCCTGGCAATTTTAAACTCACCTCAAATTCCTGAATAATTTGGAAAGATTTGACATATTACCGCTTGCTGTCGTTTTGTCACACAGTGAGAGTGGAATTGACTCCAAGAAGAACAGGGCAGCTGGGAAATTTGTGTGTGTGTGTGTGTGCATGCATGTGTGCCTTTGTACATGTTTGTATGTCTGTCTGTATGTGTTTGTGTCTGTGTATGTGTCTGTGTGTACATGTCTATGTGTGTGTGTCTGTGTGTGTACGTACCTGTGAATATGTTTGTATGTGCATGCATGTGTGTCTGTGTGTGTGTGTGTGTATGTGTGTGTAGTGCCTGCGTGTGTTTATTTTTTATTCACTCATGGAATATGGGCATCATTGGCTGGTCAGCATTTATTGCCGGTCCCTAGTTACCCTTGAGGAGGTGGTGATGAGAGGCTTTCTTAAACTACTGCAGTTCACCTGCTTTGGGTTGACCCATCCTGCCGTTAAGGAGGGCATGATGATTTTGATCCAGCAATAGTGGAGGAATGATGATAGAGTTCCAAGTCAGGATGATGAGTGATTAGGAGGAAAACTTGCAGGCGATGATGTTCCCATGCATCTGTTGGCCTTGTTCTTCTGGTTGGAAGTGGTCATGGAAGTGCTGGCCAGACACCTCCACACTGTGTGTGTGTGTGTGTGTGTGTAAGAGAACAAAGTCATGCGGGGTGATGAGTAAATAGATGAGGGAACGGTATGGATTGATGAGTGGATGAATAAGTGATGGTGGGCAGATGTTTTAGTGAAGGTGCAGGAGTGTGGATCAGGGAAAGTGGGTAGCTGAGTGGTTTTGTGTAGTTTAGTTGATTATCCCATTGGGTAGCTGATTATATCGGAGCTGTTCATACACCCATCCTTTGCATCATCCTCTTTTTCAAAAACGTCTCCTCAAAGTAGGACTGGAGAAGAGGAAAGTGTAAGATTAAAGGCTAATTTCACCAATCTTCACTATCACCATAGCTAGCTCATTGTGTTCTCCATTAGGGGAAAATGAAGGTCAATGTTAGTTAAACATAACTTCTTGGTCAAGCCCCTTGTCACCCACTTCCTCTGGTGATCAGGACTTGGGCATAGACTTTTTTTCTCTTAGAAAGGTTGAAAGAGGCTTCATTACTTAGATCTGCTGCTGGGCAATTGTAAATGGGTTAATTAGCTTTTACAATTTACTCATTTAAATAATCAAAATGTTACTTTGGAATCGTCTTTTACTCTGAAATGTATGTTTACTGTTGTGATAAATCTTTGTGATGTGTTATTGCTGGTCCCCAAATAAGACAAAAATTGATATGTGACCATGAAACATCTCCATCCCCCCGATATGCCAAAAGGCTGGAGTACCCAGGATTTTGAGCACAAAGGGAGGAACATGGAGATCAGATGGGAAAATGAAAGGGACTAAGAGATTTACCATGATCTTATTCTGTCACTGAACAGGCTCAGACAACAATATGGCTTACTCCTCTTCATATTTTTTGATCTTTGTTTTTGCTATATGCCTGTTCTATCAAACCCCATCCATTAAGCCTCTAAGAAAGTGTGCTAATTAAAAATAACTCCTTCGCAACCACAACTTTTCCTTTTCTCTTTGTTATCTTCAAAAGGAACACAAAAGTGCTGCTTTATTATCTTCAAACAGAACACAGAAATGCTGCTAAAGAAGAATGGATGAGAAGGGTTTTTTTGTTGATTCTCTACTCACAGGAGGCAGGAGCTGCTTCATAAGAAGATGAAAATTATATTTAATACATTGTATATCATTATGCTGTTCGAGTGGGGATATTCAGTCCTCTGGATTAGGTTGAAAATCCAACCTGAAATGATACATAATTAATTTTCAGTGTTCCTCCTTGACATTAAATGTTGCCTGTGAGGAAAACATGCTTTGAATATCAGTAATGACTAGATGGTTTTCTTTCTGGTGTCTCAAATCATAGATTGGTTGTAACACCTTTTAATTTTGTTCATGAAATTCTTGTACTAATTAAAATAAATTTAAATTCAGCCAAATCCTGACTAGCTGTATAACACATGCCCACGTAACTTATTTTGCTGCTTGGTTTATCTGTTTGAATGTTTCTATCCCTCTTCATTGGATTTGCTGTTTCAGTTTGTTGCCAAACCACGTAGATCTCAGAATATGAATATTCCAGTGTATAGGTTTGTAATGAATAAATTCAAACTATTCCCTTTAACTCCAGTCAGGCATTGACTTACAGCATGGTTAGACACATTATTGTGCTGTGCACTTGCGAGTACAAAACCATTTGTTCTGTGCATAAATTACATTGTTTCATTGAGAGTTGCCTCAGTTGCAATATGTGAGCACCATAGGGATGTTGAACACATTGTTTGAAATGTTTTTGGCTGAACCACTGATCTCAAAAACAAAGCCATCCATTTTTCAAATATCAAACTAATTCACAAACTCTGCATCCATCTGTCACTTTCCTCCCTTTCTAAGCTTGAGCCATTTTTGCCCTGCTTTATGGAAATCTTGAATAAATCATTATTCTTCATTTAATTTCTGTTGATAAGGAGTTTGAATGTTTAAATACTGTGCAAACATTTACACCCGAGGTTGGTAAGCAGAGTGGGCAAAATTTGAGTACCATCTCCATTAGACTTTGAGTTACAGCGGGTGCCAGGATCAAGTGTCCAGGTCAGTAAGGTTCAACCTGCCAGACTTGTTGCAGACTAACTGGGAATGGTGTAATTGGGGGTGGGGTTCTGTTGCTTCTGCTCAGGCACCCAATGGCCAGTTAAGATACTTCGCTCCATTCTAACAAAACTCTCTTGCCGTTGTCCACCACCCTGGCCCTGCTGAAACCTCGTTTAAGTGAGCATCTTCTTCAGGGACTGCTTGTAGTTCCAGTAAGTGGCCACCACTCCCAGTTGTGCTGCTGGGAATAGAGAGCTGCTCACCACTTGATGGTCAGCAGACCTCCAAGGTGGAATTTCCTCCCATATAGAGGCAGCAGTTTCTTTAAGTGAAGTCATGGTTGGGTTGTAGTGATTGTAATGAGGTCAGCCAGATGGACCTCATAGAACATGACTATTCTGATTGGGTCTGTTAACCTGGTCCAATCAGTGAGCCCCGGCTGACAGATAAGAACAGGAGTATCGGTATATAGTTGGTGTTGGCTCTTGGTGTATCTGATAAGGGTTGTGTTTTTGTGAGTTTTCTTTTGGAGGAAAGCATTTGCTTTGGTGAAATGGCCTCCCAGGTTTGTCAAAACTATCACCAGGATTATGAAGCTGCTGTCAACAAACAGATTAACCTGGAGCTCACTGCCTCCTATCTCTATCAGTCTTTGATGTCGTACTTTGACCGGGATGATGTTGCCCTGCACCATTTCTCCCAGTTCTTCAAAGCTCAGTCCCAGGAGAAGCAGGAACATGCAGAGAAGCTGCTGAAATTCCAGAATCAGCGTGGAGGCAGAGTCCTCCTCCAGGATGTGAAGAAGCCAGAGAGGGATGAGTGGGGTAACGGGCTGCAGGCAATGCAGGTTGCCCTGGATCTGGAGAAGAATGTGAACCAGAGTTTGCTGGATCTACACCAACTCGCCACTGCCCAGACTGACCCTCATCTGTGTGACTTCCTGGAGACCCACTATTTGGATGAGGAGGTTGAGATCATCAAACGACTTGGGGACTACATCACCAACCTGAAGTGTCTGGGAGCTCCTGAGAATGGGCTGGGAGAGTACCTGTTTGACAGGCTCTCGCTGGAGGACAGCAGTTAGTGGGGCCTTTGACTGCAGTCTTTGTCTGTTGTGTATCCAACTCTCATTGGGAGAATTCCTCCAGGAACTTGTAGTGAAGTGATTTGGAAATAAAAGTTGATCTCTCCCAAAAAAAATTAAAAGAACAGGAGTATCAGGCATCCTGTTCACTCTGAGAGTTGGCTCTGTGGGAGCTGGATCACTGCTAAGGACTCTCCACTTGGAAATAATTTAGCTGTCTGTCTCCATGTTTGAACAAGACCATTTCAGACACCAAGTTACAACTCCCTGCATCTCTCTCCGCAGCTACCCTGCAACTCTATCAGATTGTCTGTTGTTCTAGCCATTAGGCACAAGACCACGCAAAACTCCTGTTTCCTTCTGTTGTCTGTGCATGGTCACTCATTTCTTTCTTTTTACAATGTCTTGATAGCTGCAGTCACTATGATGATCACAGGAATAAAATTCAAATAAAGTTTCCTACTCTCTGTTCCAGGATGGATGCATGTAATAATTGGTCCTAATTTAAAAGAATCAGAAGAGTACACACAAATTTCATGAAATCGTGAGCAGAAATGGATGTCTGTATAACCTTTCTGTGTAGAAACAGTGAGAAAATTCCAGTGTCCTTGATATTAGCCTGATTCAAATCAACTGACTCAGCATAGAGTAGAGGCTTTACCTTGGGCCTGCGGATTTTGTGTATCACTCAAGCTATACATTTACTTAATGAACATCAGGCAGACATTGTCAGATGCTGAAAATTGAAGTTTTTAATCTAGAAATGGCCAAATAAAGTGGGATCTTCCATTACTGAATTGGTGCTGGAATGCTACTATTGTTGGGAGGCAGTAACATTTTAAGAGTATTCCTGCAGCCATTTTACAGCTTTATCCAAATGTCCATGAGCTCATTCTAGCAGATAATTTATTGCAACTGTTAATGTTCCTAACCTCAGTTCATAGTATTCAATTAAGTCACTACAGTCTAGGAAAGCTAACATCTAGTGTGCTGCTGTCAGACTGGTGAGTCACATTTTTTTTAAAAGAAACCTTTTTTCTAAATTTATGGTAAATAAGTGAAATGATGATAAACTAAGATTTGAATTCTTCATTATAGAGATTAACAGAAATAGAACAGAAAAAAAGGAATGAAATTCAAAACTTTACTTTCCCATTTTATATGCCACAAACAAAAACTGAACTTGAAGTGTTGATATAGTTTGACAGAGTTGATAGGGAGAATCTATTTTTAACTGAAAGAGAGTCAGTAATCAGAGAACACAGACATAAAACAATTGGTGCAAAACATCAGTGCACAGTTGAGGAGTTATATTGATGTAGAATTCACTATCTGTAAGGATGGAGCAAGTTGATTCAATTTTAATTTTCAAAAGTAAGTTAAATATGCATTTGGAAAATAAACTTGTGCAAAGATTTGGTAAAAAGGAATAATTGGATTGTTCTTTATGAAAGCTAGGATAATCATGATGGGCTTTCTTCTCTGCTGTATTCTTCCATGATTTTATAGAAATGTGAAATGTTCGATGGGATTTTCAAAGAAATTTGGACTTTGAGAGAATGGTGGAAAAGATCTGTAGCCTTTCAGGTGTACTGGCAGCCATATCTCTGAAGATGTCATACCAGAAGATCCAGAAATTAGGTAACCCTTGTAAAAAAGACAATACTTGCAAGCTCGGTGGCTTAAGAGATGGTAAGAGCGGAGCTGGTGGTGTGACACTGATGCAGGTGTGATTATCAAAGTATAGATTGGATACTGTGAATCCTTCACTTTTGAGGGAATGATAGGTACGGCGATGAATTGTATCTCTCAGGATTACAGGGTGTAGCTGTGGGGTGTGTGTCTTCACTCAGCTGAGTTAACCATGTAAAGTCATTATGGTGCCATTTGGGATTATAAGTCTTGAGATAGTAATGGCTGCCTCCCAGACACCTCTCTCCATTATACTGAAACTACTCTCTGGTGGGGTTTCCTCTCCTACTCTCCAGAAGACAGATTTTCCATGACATCCCTTTTGTTAGTAAAGCATCCTCCCTTACATTAGTAAAACTGAAAGTCTTTCTGTTGATTAATATATTGCCCCACTCCCCCCCATCTAACTCACCAAAAAGCTGAAGTGGAGTAACTATTACTTAGGAACATAGGAAGAGGAGTAGAGTATACAGCCTGCCTCAATATTCCTACAATCATGGCTGATTGAAGATTCCAATGCATTTTACCCACCCTATCCCCAAAATCTTGTACACCATGATAATCAGGTATCTATCAATCTCGACCTTTAACAAAAGCAAAGATTCAGCCATCCACCCAATTTCTGTCACTGTCTATCTCTTATCTCTTTCAGCTCTGACAATAAGCAAACCTGGACCATTTGTTTTCTCTAAAGGTGGTGACTAATCAATTATGGTTCCTAAAACCACAGGACCATGAGAAATAGGAAGAGTAGAGTCATAGAGATGTATAGCATGGAAATAGACTCTTTGGTCCAACCTGTCCATGCCGACCAGATATCCCAACCCAATCTAGTCCCACATGCCAGCACCTGGCCCATATCCCTCCAAACCCTTCCTATTCATATACGGCCTCCGCCGTATCTGCTCCCAGGAGGAGCGGTTCCACCACAGAACACACCAGATGGCCTCCTTCTTTAGAGACCGCAATTTCCCTTCCCACGTGGTTAAAGATGCCCTCCAACGCATCTCATCCACATCCCGCACCTCCGCCCTCAGACCCAACCCCTCCAACCGCAACAAGGACAGAACGCCCCTGGTGCTCTCCTTCCACCCTACCAACCTTCGCATAAACCAAATCATCCGCCGACATTTCCGCCACCTCCAAACAGACCCCACCACCAGGGATATATTTCCCTCCCCACCCCTCTCCGCCTTCCGCAAAGACCGTTCCCTCCGTGACTACCTGGTCAGGTCCACGCCCCCCTACGACCCACCCTCCCATCCTGGCACTTTCCCCTGCCACCGCAGGAACTGTAAAACCTGCGCCCACACCTCCTCCCTCACCTCTATCCAAGGCCCCAAAGGAGCTTTCCACATCCATCAAAGTTTTACCTGCACATCCACTAATATCATCTATTGTATCCGTTGCTCCCGATGTGGTCTCCTCTACATTGGGGAGACTGGACGCCTCCTAGCAGAGCGCTTTAGGGAACATCTCCGAGACACCCGCACCAATCAACCACATCGCCCAGTGGCTCAACATTTCAACTCCCCCTCCCACTCTGCTGAGGATATGGAGGTGCTGGGCCTCCTCCACCGCCGCTCCCTCACCACCAGACGCCTGGAGGAAGAACGCCTCATCTTCCGCCTCGGAACACTTCAACCCCAGGGCATCAATGTGGATTTCAACAGTTTCCTCATTTCCCCTTCCCCCACCTCATCCTAGCTTCTAACCTCCAGAAACTTGATCCCCTGACCTGTCCGGACTTGTCCGACCTGTCCAGCTCCTTTTCCACCTATCCACTCCACCCTCTCCTCCCTGACCTATCACCTTCATCTCCTTCCCCACTGACCTATTGTACTCTATGCCACTCTCTCCCCACCCCCACCCTGCTCTAGCTTATCTCTCCACGCTTCAGGCTCTCTGCCTTTATTCCTGATGAAGGGCTTTTGCCCGAAAAGTCGATTTTGCCTATCCTCGGATGCTGCCTGAATTGCTGTGCTCTTCCAGCACCACTGATCCAGAATCTGGTTTCCAGCATCTGCAGTCATTGTTTTTACCTCCTGTACTCAATACTCTGACCAATAACGAAAGCATACCAAACGCCTTCTTCACTATTCTATCTGCCTGCGACTCCACTTTCAAGGAGCTATGAACCTGCACTTGAAGGTCTCTTCGGAGGCCATTTGGCCCATCGAGCCTGCTCCATCATTCAAGACAATCACAGACAATCTGAGACTCCTCACATCGTCCTTTACCCATTACCCTACTGATCAAGAATCGATGTATCTCAGCCTTAAATATACACAAGAACTCTGTCCCCATAGTTTTCTGTGGTAAGAAGTTCCAAAGACTGACAATCCTGTGAGAGAATAAATTCCTCCTCATTAAGTGGACGCTTCTTTAATCTGAGAGTATGACCTCTGGTCTTCGACTCTCCCATGAGGGAAAACATCCGTTAAGCATTTATCCTGTCAAGCCCCTTAAGAATCCATTACAGTTCAATTAAATCACCTCATTCTTCTAAATTCCATCGAACAGACTCCCCACCTGTTTAACATTTGTTCGTAAGACAATTCTTGCATACTAAGGATCATCTTAGTGAACATTCTCTGCACTGCCTCCAGTGAAATATTCTTTCCTTAAATAAGGGGACTATAATTGCTCATAGAACCCTAGACGTGGTCTCACCAACACCTTGTACGGTTGCAGTAAAACTTCCCTACTATTAAACTCCTAACCCCATGAAATAAGGACCCACTTTCCATTAGCCTTCCTGATTACCTGCTGCATCTGTGTCCTAGCTTTCTGTGTTTCATGCACATTTACCCCCAAATCCCTTGTGTTGCAGCTTTCTGCAGTTTTTCTCCAATGAAATAGTACTCTGTTCTCCCTTTCAAAATGAAAAACTTCTCATTTTCCCACATTATACTTCATTTGCCAACTTTTTGCCCACTTACTTCATCTATCAATATCTGAAATTGTATCTTTTTGCAACCTGGCTTTCTATCTATTTTTGTGTCATCTGCAAATTTGGCTACATTACTTTCACTTGCTTCCTCAAAATTATTCATGTAAAATTTCAGATGGAATGGAATTTACTTATGAAGTTAAATTTATTTGCACGGAAGGGTCTATAAATTACTGCAAGCATTAAAATCAGGAAGCATCCAAGCTTCAGCATGCTCATTATGAACTAGGTGAGAGGGAAAGATAAAATAAGGCTTCAGTGCACAGCTTTGAGGGGATCTGCTGCTGTGATTGCAATGTTGTCTGTTTCCTTTTCTTTTCAAGGGTTTCAGAGCTCTCTTTTACTTTCCAGCATTTACTGTATCCCTTATGCCCTTTCTATTCTTGCTACCAGCTGTTTTGTTAATCAAAAGCCGGGATGCCTAATTAGCAAGACACGTTTTATTATTTAATGGGTTCCATCTTCACTATTCATCAGTTTGCAGGTCGTTCAAACCATTAACTTCTCAAGCAGTATCTTTTGGGGATGAGCTTTCAGTACAACTTCCCAATCTGAGCATGGATGTAGAATTCCAATGAGAGCATGGATGTAGAATTCCAAAAATTGGAATTGCTGATGCCATATTCTCTGTTTTGCCGAGAACCTTGAACTAAGCGCCTGAAGAGAATGAAAAGCCAGTTCAGATATTTGAATTAATGTCAATGTTGGAGCAAGTATGCACACTGCTAAATCAGCTGTTTTGGAAGTATCTTCGTAGCATCCTGCACTTGGGGGAAGCCAGCTCTGTTGGCAAAGCCTACTGCCTAGGCTGTAGCACTAACCTTGTCACAGGGAAACAAGGAGAAAGTATGCATCTCTAGGCTCTGCAAAACCAACCAGAGCTATCATTGCTGCGGCTCCTTGTCTCTTCAATATGGGACACCATTTCCTCATCTCCCCCACTTCCCTCCTCCAGCTAGGGGTTTGGCCAAGACATCTGATATTGTAGAAATATGAGGGAAATATAAGTGATAAGACATCAGAAGTGTGCGGGACAGCTTGTCTGTCATTTTCATATGTTTGCATGTTCACCCTACTTTCAGGTCTTACTTTCAGTTCTGATGATATACACATGGAAAATTAATCCATGTTATTTGTGTACAGATGTTGATTGAATTGTACTTCCAGTATTTTCTGCTTTTACTTCAGATTTCCAATATTTGCATTTTCTTTATTTTTCTTCAGAACGCTTGTGTTTATTGCCACTCAGCTGGGAATCCCTTGTTCTCTGTGTTGACAGATGTGGTTAGTTCAGGAAATTATCCCCCGTTGTCACAGGAGACAATGCTGGTATGTGAGAAATACAATGTTGTTCAGTCAGCCTCACAGCAACATGCATTGCCTTGTATTGGTTGAAAATAAATCTGTTACAAAACTACCCATGGAGACTAAAATAAGGGACAATTTCATTCTATGTTAACATGGTTATATTTATCTCTGATGGATTCTGATCCTGTAATGCTGAAGTACTCTTTATAAAAATAACTTTGGAACAGAATAAACCAGAGGTGCAGAAAAATGGCTAGCAAAGTTCTTAGTGTTGCCTGAATGCCTTTGTTATTGAATTTTTTATTTCATAATATGAAAAAAACATTAATCCTATAATAGGAAATCATGCAATCATATCAGAGAGAAGATTCTATTCTGTTCGTTGTCCCTGTGTCATCACTTTGGTAGATCTATCTATTCTGTTGCCTTCTCCTCAGAGCCCTGCATTTCTCCTTTTCAGAGTTTGAATTTTATGCAGGGTGGGGAGTGCAGCACAGGATTTCTGGCTCTGGCATAAAAACTGGTGATCAGCCTGCCCACATTTGACTGGTTCACCCTGCAGCCATTTCACAAGTCCCTGGCTATTAATTATTTTGAGGTTGGCTTTTCCTCCCCATGGAACAGGAAGCTCCATCTCTGAGAGCAGCCACTAACTCCCTGGTCACAGGTTGCCAAAAGAGAGGTCATCAATGCTGGGGCTAGGATGAATCTCCTGAAGTGGACAAAATGTCATGGTGGGAGATTATTACCGGCAGCCATACTGGAAGATATTGGTGAGAAGGGGTAGTAGGCCAGAATTGCCAGGGCATATATTTGATGGAAGGAGCACTTTGTGGGAGAGGACAGCCTCCAATGGCACAAGATGGTCAAGCAGAAGGCAACCTTAAGATCCCAAGCACAATGCCATTATTGACCTCCTACCCTGCACATTAAATCTGAATGGACGAGGCCCTTAATTAGCCACTTAAGGGTCTCACTTAGTTAACAGGCAGACAACCTGGTATCTCTGCCACTGTGAGTAATATACCAGTTGTACCTCTGTGAATTCCCTCATCCTCTTCCCTGTCTAATACGTCCTTCCTTTTGCTGAGCCAATGATCCTCAAGGGGATTTGGCTGTAGTCCCAGCTGACTCCACTCCCGTCTGATTGACTGGCAGCTCTTAGAGACTGGTCTTTCTCATCACCCAAAAGGGGTAAAAGACAATAAAACTGTCTGATAACACATACTGGTCTGACTCTTCTCGTGTACTTCAAACCAGCGTGTCAATATGCTCATTTCCCAACAGAACTGTTTTTCTTTGCTGTTTATTACTGTCTGGGAAGACAGGGGCAGAAATATCATGAAGAAACAGTGAATGACTTCATGGATTTTAAATGCCTGTGGTCAGGTGTCCTTCATTTACAGATTAGATTAGATTAGATTAGATTACTTACAGTGTGGAAACAGGCCCTTCGGCCCAACAAGTCCACACCGCCCCGCTGAAGCGCAACCCACCCATACCCCTACATTAACCCCTTACCTAACACTACAGGCAATTTAGCTTGGCCAATTCACCTGACCTGCACATCCTTGGACTGTGGGAGGAAACCGGAGCACCCGGAGGAAACCCACGCAGACACGGGGAGAACGTGCAAACTCCACACAGTCAGTCGCCTGAGGCGGGAATTGAACCCGGGTCTCTGGCGCTGTGAGGCAGCAGTGCTAACCACTGTGCCACCATGCCGCCCACAAAAGATGTTAAAACAAATTCCAGACTTGCCAATAAATGCATTGCAGATCTTATGCACTGGAGGAATCTAGGGTACTTACTAGAAAGCGAGATCAGAATTCCTTTTACAAGCACTTTTATTCTTTTATAGAGCATTAGTGAGCAGGAAGAATTAGAATGCTTCAGTATATTGCAGCAGTAAATTGCAGCAGTGCTGACATTGGAAATAATAGCAGGCTTCTCTGGTTGTAACACCATTCTAAAGGCAGTCACTCAATTTGCTTCATCAAGTAAAATGTGCATGTGTGTGTGAGCGTCTGAGTGGATATAAAGCATGTTCCTTTTGTTCTTCTTGCCATTAAAACATAAATTTTCTTTGAGAAAAATTAAAGCTGGTGCTCAGAAATGTCAAAAAGTAATTGATTCTTTAAAAATAATGATAGAAAACAATTATAGTCATATATAATAATTAGACCAGATTGTGTTTGTAGATAGGAAAATCAATAAGTGCAGTTTATGTAATCTTCCATTGAAACAGAGTTCACAGATCGCTGGATCAAATTCCTGGAATTCCTTCCTTAACAGCATTGTGGGTCCACCTACAGCACATGGAGAGCAGCGGTTCAAAAAGGTAGCTCACCACTCACTTCTCAAGGCAATAGAGACAGGCAATAAATGCTGGCCCAACCAGTGACTCCCATCTCCCATGGGTGAATAAAAACAAAATGCACATGTCACTTTCAGAAGTATTTGCAGTTTTCTTAGATCGTGGGTGGAAATTTCTGAGCCTCTGAAAGACATGGACAATGGTAAGAAAATTAGGAAAGTATGGAGAGAGTGAAGAAATGAGATTCTCAACATTGAGAAAAAGTTGTCCAATATTGCAGTCAAGGTTTTAATAACCAAATGCAAGTCTTACCAGAGCGAATAAGGGGCCTATTTACATGCATTAACACACCAAAGTAATGTATATTGATCATCTTGATCAGCATTCTCCAACATTTCAGCACACAATCCAAAGGCAGTGACTACCTGCACCCTCTGTCCATGGAGATAGATATTGGCAAAGCACCAACATTTTAAAATCATTATGACGTATTCTTGACTAACTTATAATACTGATCACCATTTCAATACAGCACTTTGGAGATCATCAACACTTTACATGACTTACAGGCCACTTTGCGAACAGCACCCATCATATAGAATCCCCAACGGGCAGATAGAGGCCATTCGGCCCATTGAGTCTGCAATGACCCTCCAAAAAGCATCCTCCCCATCCCTGCATTTCCCATGGCTAACCCACCTAGCCTCCTCATCCCTGGAGACTACAGAGCAAGTCAACATGATCAATCCACCCAACCTGCATGTTCTCGGACTATGAGAGGAAACCAGAGCACCCAGAGGAAATTCATGCAGACACGGGGAGAATGTGCAGACTCCACACAGACAATATTCCAAGGCTGGAATTGAAACCAGGTGCCTGGTGCTGTGAGGCAGCAGTACTAACCACTGAGCCACCGTGCTGCCTCAAGTATCAAAATGGTGTGTGCATCTTATTGCCCTATACTTGTCTTGTTAGTTCCCACTCATATTGCATCTACCTGGATGCTGACAGCCTCTCCGTCATACCTCATCTTGCCTTTTTGAGTGTTGCAGTTTCATTCATAACTCACAAGCTCACAAAACTATGTTTACCTTTCCTTTTTGTGCAGACAGAAAGCCAGGCAGCTTGTTGTGCTTGCCAGCATTGAACGGTCAAGGAAAGGACATTTTCTGTAAAGCACCATGTGACATTGAGCAAACATACTGAATATGCTTCAACCCCACATCGACCTGACTGAAAATCTAAGGGGAATCTTAGTCAAGTCATGGGGGACTCTGTTAGAATATGCCACCAGTCAGTCCAGGATGGCTGCTGAAACAAAAGTTTAAATTCCTGGAGAAACTCAGCAGGTCTGGCCACATCTGAGCAGACAAAGCAAAGTTGTTTTGAGTCCAGTGACCCTTCTTCATGCCTGGTGTCAATCGAGGTGGTTACCATGGTCAGTTCGCCACGTGGTGCAATAAGGATCTAAGAATCAATGTCCTAACATTCTAGGGCGTGGACTCCATTGACTCCAACAGATCGTGTCCAACCAGACCAGGGATTAGCAGTAAATCAGTATGAGAGCTATGCAGAGATCAGTCAAGGGTCTAGTCTGTCATCAGTCTAGTCTGTCATTTCACATCAGTCAGTCAGTTCAAGGGGTGGGGAGGTGTATGTTCTGCACTCAAAGTCAGGGCAGATTGTATTGGGCACAAGTGTGGAGGTTGGGGAAGTTAAGTGTGAGTTGAAACTTTATTGCTGGAACAGCACAGCAGGTCAGGCAGCATCCAGGGAACAGGAGATTCGACGTTTCGGGCACAGGCCCTTCTTCAGTTAAGTGTGAGGAATGGAGGCAGCATGCTGGAAGATGCAGCCGACACAATCACTATGGGTGCATGGTGATGACCCAGCATAGAAGTATGGGAGACACTGTTGTGTAAGAGGGCACAGGATACTGTGGGAGGGGAGAGTTATTGACATTCAGCACCATCATATCTTTGATGTGGGGGAATAATGCACAACAATTTGGGGCTGTACTAAGCTGTAGGCCTGTGACTCAACGAGTAAAGTGGGGAGATAAACAATTCAGAAAAGAATCAGTGAGAAAGTGGAGAGGCTCAAACCTGCTGGGATTGACAAGAACTGCAGTGCAGAAAGGAACATGAGCATGTAGAATAACAGGCTTCTAAATCCTATGTAATCAAGGATTATGCTAAACTCTTAACCACATAGAACATAGAACATAGAAGAATACAGCGCAGTACAGGCCCTTTGGCCCTCGATGTTGCACGGATCCAAACCCACCTAACCTATACTAACCCACTATCCTCCATATACCTATCCAATGCCCGCTTAAATGCCCATAAAGAGGGAGAGTCCACCACTGCTACTGGCAGGGCATTCCATGAACTTACGACTCGCTGAGTGAAGAACCTACCCCTAACTTCAGTCCTATACCAACCCCCCCTTAATTTAAAGCTATGCCCCCTTGTAATACCCGTCTCCATACGCGGGAAAAGGTTCACACTGTCAACCCTATCTAACCCCCTAATCATCTTGTACACCTCAATCAAGTCACCCCTAAACCTTCTTTTCTCTAATGAAAACAGCCCCAAGTGTCTCAGTCTTTCCTCATACGATCTTCCTTCCATACCAGGCAACATCCTGGTAAACCTCCTCTGCACCCGTTCCAGTGCCTCCACATCCTTCCTATAGTATGGCGACCAAAACTGCACACAATATTCCAGATGTGGCCGCACCAGAGTCTTATACAACTGCATCATGACCTCAGGACTCCGGAACTCAATTCCTCTACCAATAAAAGCCAGTACGCCATATGCCTTCCTCACCGCACTATTTACCTGGGTGGCAACTTTCAGAGATCTGTGTACATGGACACCAAGATCCCTCTGCTCATCCACACTACCAAGTATCCGACCATTAGCCCAGTACCCCATCTTTTTGTTATTCTTCCCAAAGTGAATCACCTCACACTTAGCTACATTGAATTCCATTTATCACCTTTCTGCCCAGCTCTGCAGCTTCTCTATATCCTGCTGTAACCTGCCACATCCTTCCTCACTGTCAACATGTACTTAGATTGCTGACTGCACACATTAATAAGGCATTGTTAAATTTCTGATATTTCCCATACAGATATTGGAACTATTACCAATGGATCCAAGCACACAAATGTATTGTCACTGTATCTGCTCCGCAATAAAGATGCAGAGGTATTGAGGAGCAACAATGTGCCTGCAGCTGCCAAACAGCCTCTCGATGAAGAGGCAGCAGCTACTGTCCCCTCAGGATCCAAAGGCTGGATGGGAATCTCAGGGTCTACTGTTCTCAGCAACTATGTCCTCCAGCTGAATGGGGCACAGTGCCAACTCTGAATCAGAATGCCTGGGGACGCTATATCAAAACTGTGTAATCTGTTGAAACAGGACTTGGGATCTGTCAGGATGGTCGGCTATCCAGTCCCAGTGCCATCAAGCTCTCAGCTGCACTTTATTTTTATGCACTGGCTACTTCCAAGGATCCACTGGGCACCATGTATGGTATTGCTCAGGCCTCGACCCACAAATGTCCCCGATGTAATTTGTGACCAATCGCATCACTTCATCTTGTTTCCCTGTGACAAGGTCAGTGCTGCAGCCTGGACAGTAGGCTTTGCCAATAGGGCTGGTTTCTCCCAAGTACAGGATTTTATAGACTGTACGCACATTACATTGACAGCACCATATCATAAAGCAGCTGACTACATTAATTGGAAAGTGTTCCAGTCAGTCAATGCCCATGTCATTGAATCATCGCTACAACATTTTCGATGTATTCTATTTTCGATTTAATCTCTGAAGGTTTTCTTTCTTTTTGCCCTCTGACTGTGTATAGGTGCAGTTCTGGGGATTGCGACAGGTGGGGAGGGAGCTTGCCCTATTGATGAGCCTGCTGGCCTTGAAGATTTGGCCGAACCACCCTGGGGATATTTGTGGCCACAGAGCACATTCAGCCTGAGAGTTTCCTGACCAAATTCCGGCTCTCCCTCAGCTTGAATTTCCCCAGGTTGGGGGTGTCAGGCAGCATGCGCGTGAAAGAGCTGAGCACCTTTGCAATATCCTAACAGGAAATTTCTGGGGTGGGGGGGGGGTGGGGGGGGGGGGGGGGGGAGGGGTGGGAGCTGGGGACGGGGATGTTCTGTGCATATAGTTCCATCTTCACCTGCTGGCACCATACTGTCGCCTTGAGTGAAGCCAATGTCCTTCACACCACAGTCACCTTGTCATTGATGCTGGCCGGCAATGGTCACAGTGATGGAGTACAGGTCTGAGTGCATTTCCACTGAACATGCTGTTAGACCAGGCTGTCTGCCAACCTGTCTACGAGGACAGCCATACGCATTCATGCCAGGAACAGCATGGTGCAGCTAATTTCTGTGGGTTTCTCCAACCTTGGATCCAATTTACTGAGTGTCTCTGACAAACATACGTCTGTATATTTACATGTTATCAATGGCTGACGCCGTTGGGTTCAGTCCTCCCTAATGACAGCTGTTTTTTTTTCCTGGAATGAGACAAAGAGAGGGACTGCGTGGTATGGAACTAGTTGCCACGCCAGTTAGTGGGAGTGTAGGAGCAGCAGAGGTGGTGAGGTAACATGAATGGGTGAGGAAGAAGCACAGAGGGCAACAAAGGCTTAATGCTTTGGGGAAATGGCATGTGATAGTGAGAGTTATAGACCGTGGAAGTTGGATGCAGTAATGGAGTTAGAATGAATGTGAGGTAGCAGAGAGAGGTTAGTGGTACTTACCCTTGCTCAATGACCTTCTTGCAGTATTGCTGTGTGATCCTATGCACTGCAGATATGACACTGACCCTGGCTGACAGGCTCTCTTTAGGGAGTCCAGGGGCAACAGGATATTTCTCCTCTTTGACCACGTGATTCATCAGGACTTTCAGGTTCTGGCAGCAAAGTAGGCAGCTAGTTTCTCTCTCTCTCTCTCTCAGACACCTCCTTTGGAATTATTCAATGACAAGAACTGTGAAGGGTAATTCTGAGCTTGCAGTATTTGAAATGGTAAACAGATGGGGTTTAAATATGATGCAGACACCAGAGAGTCCCACCATTAGTGATTATATTTTCAAAGCAATTTTACAAAGTGCTCAGCATAAATATATTCCAGTGAAAAGGAACAACTATAAGAAAAGGGGCGATCTGGCATGGGTGTCTAGGGAATACGGAAGGTTATCAAATTGAAAGAGAAGGCATACAAAGTGGCCAAGAACGGCAGGAAACTAGAAGATTGAAAAACATTAAAGCATAGAATATAAAGACAGATAACAAAAGTTTCTATAAATATACAAAATGAAAAAGAGTTGCTAAAGTAAATGTTGGTCCTTTAGAGGATGAGAAGGGGGTTTAGTTATGGGAGATGATGAAATGGCCAATGCTTGAATAGGTATTTTGATTTGGTCTTCACAGTGGAGAACATTAATAACATGTCAGCAATTGACAAAGAGGCCTGGAAACAATCATTATTATGGGAGAGGTAGTGTTGGGCAAACTAATGAAGCTAAGGATAGACAAGTCTCCTTGCCCTAATGGAATGCTCCCAGGGTACTAAAAGAGATGGCGGAAGAAATAGCAAGTGCACTTGTGGTAATTTTCCAAAATTCATTGGACTCTGGAGCATTCCAGCAGCTTGGAAAACAGCAAATGTGACACCACTGTTTAAAAAGGGAGTTAGACACAAGATGGGGGGATTATAGACTTATAGACTTAGTTAGCTTAACCTCTGTAGTGGGGATGATGCTTGAGTCTATTATCAAGGAAGAAATAGCAAGGTATCTAGTTAGAAACACAGCATGAGTTCATGAAAAGCAGATCATACTTAAATCTTTTGGAATTCTATGAAGACATTACAAACAAGGTGGACAACGGGGACCTAGTGGATGTTGTGTTCCCAGATTTCTAAAAAGCCTCTGACAGGATGCTGCACAAAAGGCTGCTACATAAGATAAGGATGCATAGCCTTACATGTAAAGTCTTAACATAGCTTGAGGGTTGGTTAACTAACACAAAGCAAAGAGTGGGGATAAATGAGTGCTATTCTGGTTGGCAACCAGAAACTAGTACTGTGCCTCAGGGATCAGTATTGGGACTGCAATTATTCACAATTTATATAGATGATTTGGAGTTGGGGACCATGTGTAGTGTCTCAAAGTTTGCAGATGATGCCAAGATAAGTGGCAAAGCAAAGTGTGCAATGCACTGCGAAACTTTGCAGAGTAACTGTAACTGAGTGGGCAAAGGTTTGGCAGATGGAGTACAATGTTAATAAATGAAAAGTTATCCATTTTGGTAGGAGTAACAGTAATAAGGATTATTACTTAAATGGTAAAAAGTTGCAGCATGCTGCTATACAGAGGGACCTGGGTGTCCATGTGCATGAATCACAGAGTTGGTCTGCAGGTACAACAAGGAAGACAAATAGAATTTTGTCCTTCACTGCTAAAGGGATTGAGTTTTAAAAGCAGGACGTTATGTTGCTGCTATACAAGGTGCTGGTGAGGCCACACCTGGAGTACTGCGTGCAGTTTTGATCTCCTTACTTGAGAAAGGATGTACTGGCACTGGAGGGGGTGCAAAGGACATTCACTACATTGATTCTGGAGTTGAAGAGGTTGATTTTATGAGGAGAGCCTGAGTGGACTGCGATTATATTCACTGGAATTTAGAAGAATGAGGGGGGATCTTGCAGAAACATATAAAATTATGAAGGGAATAGATAAGATAGAAGTAGAGAGGATGTTTCCACTGGCCCGTAAAATGAGGACAAGAGGGCACGGCCTCAAAATTAAGGGGAGCAAATTTAGGACTGAATTGAGAAGGAGCTTCTTCAGCCAGAGGGTTGTAAATCTGTGGAATTCTTTGCCCAGTGAAGTAGTTGACACTACTGCAGTAAACGTTTTGAAAGCTAAGACTTTTTTTAGAACAATAAAGGAATTAAGGGATACGGTGAGAGGGTGGGTAAGTGGAGCTGAGTCCACAAAAAGATCAGTCATGATCTTATTGAACTCGAAGGGCCAGATGGCCTACTCCGGCTTTTAGTTGTTCTTTTATATATTTATCTCTTCCATCGCTGTTGGATGCTGGAGGCAGGATGCAGACTTAATGAGGTGAGCAACATTAAATTGCAGGAGAAATCCTGTTTGAAACTCCCTGAAATTGACACTTAGCCAAGTTTTGAGAAAATCCATGCAATCAGCAGCATGTCTGCTAGTGTTTTGGCATTGAACTGTATCCAGAGTTTTCCGAAGAAAACTAACTTTTAGATGACACATCCTCCTATTTCATAAATGCACACTGAGTGAAGTGGTGAGTTGACTGGTGAGAGGAGGGGCAAGGGAGTGGTGAGGGGAGTGCAGATCAGGACAGGCAGGTGAGCAAATTATGGGCAGTAAGGAAAAGGTTGTCTGATGAATGGGAGAGGGAACAGGGCATAGGGAAGTGAGAGGAGCAGCGAATGGGGTAGTGAGGGCAGAGAAGAGCAGGATGTCTAAGGGAATGGCGACTCGACAGAGGGTGGTGATGGAGGACTGCCTTTCAGACTGGAGGCCTGTCACCAGTCGTGTGCCACAAAAGACCACTGCTTTTCATCATTTATATCAATTATTTGGATGTGAACATAGGAGCTATAGTTAGTAAGGTTGCAGATGACATCAAAATTGTAGGTGTAGTGGACAGTGAAGAAGGTTACCTCAGAGTATAATGGGATCTTGCTCAGATCGGCCACAATGGGCCCAGGGGTGGCAGATGGAGTTTAATTTAGATAAATGTGAGGTGCTGCATTTTCGAAAGACAAATTAGGGCAGAACTCATACACTTAATGGTTAGGCCCTGGGGAGTGTTGCTGAACAAAAAGACCTTGGAGTGCAAGTTTATAGTTCCTTGAAAGTAGAGTTGCAGGTAGATAGGACAGTGAAGAAGGCTTTTGATATGCTTTCCTTTATTGGTCAGAGCATTAAGTATAGGAGTTGGGAAGTCATGTTGCAATTGTACATGACATTGGTTGGGCCACTTTTGGAATATTGTGTGCAATTCTGGTCTCTCTCCTGTCGGAAGGATGTTATGAAACTTGAAAGGGTTCAGAAAAGATTTACAAAAATATTGCCAGCTTTGGAGGGTTTGTACTATAGGGAGAGGCTGAATAGGCTGGGGCTATTTTCCCTGGAGCATTGGATGCTGATTAGTGACCTTATAGAGGTTTATAAGATCATGAGGGGCATAGATAGGGGTGGGGGAGTCTAAAACTAGAGGGCATAGGTTTAGGGTGAGAGGCAGAAAATTTAAAAGGCACCTAAGGGGCAACTTTTTCAAGCAGAGGGTGGTGTGTGTATGGAATGAGCTACCAGAGGAAGTGGCGAAGGTTAGTAAAATTGCAACATTTAAAAGGCATTTTCATGGGTATATGAATAGGAAGGGTTTAGAGGGATATGGGCCATGTGCTGGCGAATGGGACTGGGTTAGGTTAGAATATCTGGTTGATCATGGATGAGTTGTACGGAAGTGTCTGTTTTCATGCTGTGCATCTCAATGACTCCATGACCCTAAGTAAACAGTCCTGCATTATATGAACAGCTTTAAGGGGTTGATGAGAAAACTCACTTCCTCGTCATGGGATGTAAATAAATAGATTTGTTTGTCTATTTTATCTTCATTCCTTTTGCTCAATTAACTTTAGCCTTATTGTTAAAATTAAATGGCTTATTTAATCCCAATTGCCACTGATCATAATTTGGTGGTTTCTCAGTACGAAGGGCAATAATCCTCATTCAACAGGCATAGTGTGATTCAGGGACCTGGTACCAGGTAAGGGAGGTGCACTCAATCCTCCTCCATAAATCCTGATTTTGCATTTAACCCCCTAACTCTCTCCCCAGTTGATGCCATCCTACAATTTCCTTCCACTCTCACTTGTCTGTATCCCAGGGTCCAGCATGACCCGTGGTGAAGACCTCATTGTGTTGGCAGCAGACGCTATTATTCCTGGTGACAGTGGTAGTGCTGGACACTGTTGACTTCTGATTGAGCTGGAACCTCTACCCCACTAAGTAATTAATCAAGTGGGAAGACTGACTTTGTCTAGCTAAGTGTCTACTTACCTTATTATTGTGTCAGGCCTCCCATTGAATTGTAAATTGGTAGATAACATATAATCATGGATAACAAGCATAAGGGTGGTTCATTGAATATTCATAGTATCCTATGATTTTGAATTTAGAAAGATCTTCATGGCACCTAATGTTTGGAAGTTCACTCAAATTTTGTTTAATTTCTTATGCTTTTGCCCTGTTACCTATGTGGTTAATTTGTCTCGAGGCGTTTATGTTTGATTATGTTTGATTCTTTTATTGTAACATTACTTAGACTTTGGAAAGTGAATGGTTTTGATGGAACATACTCAGAGCTTTGATGTCTTATCCATCACTGATTTAGGGTAGCATGAATTATAACTGAAACATGTTGGAGTAATTTTGTGTTAATGATACATTAAAGACAAATCTAATTCATATTCGTAATGCATCTTCTGCTAAAAAGAGAAGAATTAATTATTCTTCAGTGTTGGACATAACTGCAGCTTCCAATATAAACTAAAGCACTGAAATTTTGGCAGAAAAATTTCACATTTTATGATGACCACACTGATTTATATTACCGTAGAATAAGGAGTTAGTGAAAATGATATTTGCCATGTGTTTAATACTTTGAATTTGTGCTGTAAATAAATAAATTTGTTTGTCTATTTTATCTTCATTCCTTTTGCTCAATAAACCTTGTTAAAACTAAATGGCCAACATTGTGTGCTATTTTCTCAGTGAGAGAGCATGTTATTAAAACAAAAACAAAATAAAAGATGATCTATCAAGTCAGATTTAAATCTGGGATCTAGCTTGTCCAATTAAAAAAAACCCCAAGAACATAACACCAGAGTGATCTCAAAGCACTTCATTAATTACAAATTCATATAGCTTAGTTGTAAACTTCTGTTAGTATCTAAGCTTTTGAATTTAAAATAGCCAGTGGGATAATGTTTAGCCATAGCAATTTAAAAGTTTAATTCATTATACAACTATTACAGAAAGTTATTTAGTAAAGAAGAGTGATAAAGTTATAAGGTAAATTGACAAAATATTATGAAATAAGGATCAGAAATGCCTATAAAGATGAAACTAGATCAGTTGCTAAGATTGTTGCAGGCCTATTACTTGATTGAAGGGGTGTGATTGAAGTAAAGGGGTAATATTTTAAAATCAATATTCATTACCTGCAAAGATTTCTGTTGCTGAATAGTTGCAGGTTTGCCTGTACAGCTGGATTAAACAGGCTGGCAGGATTTAGGAGAGAGAGAAAAATGTTCCCTTACCATGCAATTAAAGATTGTCCATACTTCTTTGGTAGAAAAATAATTAATTGCCTTCATCCTTGTGCTCCTTTTGGCTGAAAAGCCTCCTCTGATAGTATTTCTCAGAGTTCATCCTGGAGGTTTTGCTAGAAATGGTTATGCTGAGACTATTTTATCTTGGTTACTTGGACTTCAGTAAAGCCTTTGGTAAGGTTCCACATGATAGATTAATTCATAAAGTTAGATCGCATGGGATTCAGGGTAAGGTTGCCAATTGGATGCAAAATTGGCTTTACAGTAGGAAACAGAGGGTGGTGGTGGTGGTGAGGATTGTTTTTCAGATTGGAGTCCTGTGACTAGTAGCATTCCACAGTGATCAGTATTGGGTTCACTTTTGTTTGTCAGTTAATAAATGATTTGAATGAGAATATAGGAGGCATGGTTAATAAGTTTGTGGATGAGACTAAACTTGTTGGTATAGTGGACAGTGCAGAAGATTATCTAAGATTACAGAGAGATCTTGATCAATTGGATCAATGGGCTAAAGTGTGGCAGATGGAGTTTAATTTGGAAAAATGCGAGATATTGCAGTTTGGTAATACAAACAAGGGTAGAATGGATACAATTCAAGATGGGGCCCTGGTGGTGTTGTAGAACAGAGAGACCCAGGGTTTCAGTTACATCATTCTTTGAAATTTGCGTCACAGGCAGTCAGAATGGTTGAGAAGGTGTTTAGCATGTTTGACTTCATTGCTGAGACCTTTGAGGACTGAAGTTGGAATGTCTTATTGAGGTTGCACAAGATATTGGAGAGGCCTCTTCTGGAGTACTGCATGCCGTTCTGGTCACCCTATTATAGGGAGGTTATTACTAAATTAGCGAGGACTCAGAAATGATTGGCCAGGATCTTACTGGGAATGGAGGTTTTGAGTTATAAGTAGGCTGAGTAGGCTAGGTCTGTTTTTCACTGCAGCATAGGAGATTGAGGATTAATCCTTACAGAGGATTATAAAATCTTGAGTGGTAAAGATGAGGTGAATAGCAATGGTCTTTTCCCTCAGGTAGAGCAGTTCAAAACTAGAAGATACATATATTTTTAGGTGAGAGCAGAAAGATGTAAAAAGTACATGAAGGACATCCTTTTTACAAACAGGGTGGTTAGTGCATGGAATGAACTGAAGAGGAAGTCACGGACACAGGCGCAGTTACAACATTTAAAGACATTTGGATAAGTACACGAATAGGAAAGATTTGGAGAGATATAGGCAGGTGGGATAAGTTTGGTTTGGGAACATGGTTAGTGTGGACGAGTTGAACTAAAGCGTCTGTTTCCATGCTGTATGGGTCATAGATTCATAGATTCATAGAGATGTACAGCACGGAAACAGACACTTTGGTCCAACTTCTCCACGATCAACCAGACATTCTAACCTAACCTAGTCCTATTTGCCAGCATTTGGCCCATATCCCTCTAAACCATTCCTATTCATATACCCATCCAGATGCCTTTTAAATGTTGCAATTTTACCATTTCCTTTGGCAGCTTGTTCCATACACGCACCACCCTCTGTGTGAAAACGTTGCCCCTTATGTCCATTTTATATCTTTCCCCTCTCACCCTAAACCTATGCCCTCTAGTTCTGGACTTCTCCACCCCAGGGAAGACATGTCTATTGCATGCCCCTCATGATTTTATAAGCCTCTATAAGGTCACCCTTCAACCTCCGACGCTCCAGGGAAAACAGCCCCAGCCTATTCAGCCTCTACCTGTAGCACAAATCTATGACTTTCGGACTCTATGATCAAAATTTTTAAAGACTTCTCTCCCAAACTAGTGGATCATGCTTCCACATTAGGTAATGTGTTATCCTAAAATGGTTTATTTAAGAAAGTGTTTGGATAGCTTTCGTTATCAGGTCTTTTTGGTGAGATAGGAGGATCTATTCATACTTCTGTGGGAATCAGTGTCAGAGAATTCATGTTTACTCTTAAAAATGGTCACTGAATTTCAAAAGGTCTCTTCTGATTTATTCCTGAAATAACCAAAGTCTCAGTCCAAAACAAGTGACCTCTGGGAGCCATTTTATAATGTTATTTTTCTATTTAAAGAATGGGTGCATTTCTTTCAAAAAATTGATAAAATAATTACACAGCCATGACAGCGATTTACATACATTCACAAGCTCGCAGAATAGGACAATAATGAATTTACTTTGCCTTTTTTGGGCTGGTTAGCTCAGTTGGCTGGACAGTTGGTTTGCAATGCAGTGATTACAACAGCCGAAAATGTGTTGCTGGTAAAGCACAGCAGGGCAGGCAGCATCCAAGGAACAGGAGAATCGACGTTTCGGATTACATCAGGATTACAACAGCGTGGGTTCAATTCCTGCAGCAGCTGAAGTTATCATGAAGGACTCTTCTTCTCATCTTCTCCTCTCGCCTGAGACATGATGAATTTCTGGCTAAACCACCATCACTCATCTCCCTCTAATGAGAGAGCAGCCCTGTGGTTCCTCTGGAAATTTCACTTTGAATCGAAATAATGCATTTTTAAAAAATGTTAGACCTTGCATATTAGCAAGACTGACTATGGACATTTCAAAATTCCAAAATGACTGCTCAAATCACTTTTTTAAAGTTAGTTGTTTAAAATACTTAATTTTTGTGTCTCCAGATGTTTTGGCAAATTGTAAAGGATAGTAATAAAGCTGGACAGGACCTGTTGATACAAGCCCACAATTCTTAAAGAAACCATTTTACAGGATCCAAAGCTATCAAAGAAGTGTCCTTAAAGGGATCAAAGCCAGAGGAACACGAGTTTTAAATTCTACGGATACAATGTCAGCAAGTGTTATGTTTTTTCATTAATGCTATCCTGAAGTGGTACTGTCCAACATTTGTAAGGTGGAACAATACTAGCTACAGGGTCAGTGTATGGTTTGGGAAGCATCCAGTGACACACTTACAGAATGACAGTTGTGCAAACAACATATACGTATCTATTTTACAGACAGAATGATAACATTTTGTCTCAGAACAGAGCTCTAAAAATCTTTCCTGCCACTGGCAAGAAGACATTTCACAGAGTTAACACACATTGTTTTTCTTTGGATGATCAGAACGATGCAGAAAAAGTCTGGAAAGTTATCAAAAGATGGGCTCAAGGTAAGAATTAACTTCCAGATCAAAACCTCTGCCATAGAGTGACAGGGTGCTAGGAACCAGAGCAGCAGGTCAACAGGTGGAGGATTGAGGGGAAGATAAATGTTGGACCAGTAAATCAGAAAGAAAGGACAGGGAGAGACAGGTAAATGAAAGCAATGATAACAATTGAGTACAGTGTGTTTATTTCACTGCAAGCAGTATGAGCTTAGAGCCTGGATCAGTACCTGGGACTATGATGTTGTGGCCATTACAGAGGCTTGGTTGAGAGAGGGACAGGATTGGCTGCTCGATGTCCAGGGTTTTATTGCTTTATACAAGATAGACAGGAAGAATGGTCTGTGGGTGCAACAGGTAAATGGAATTTTGACCTTCGTAGCTAAAGGGATTGTGTTTATAAGCAGGGAGGTTATGTTGCAGCTGTATTGAGTGCAGGTAAGGCCACACCTGAAGTAATGTGTGCAGTTTTAGTCGCCTTACTTGAGAAAGGATGTACTGGCAATGGAGGAAGTGCAGAGAAGGTTCACTAGGTTGATTCCGGAGTTGAAGGAGTTGTTTTATGAGGAGAGACTGAGGTGACTAGGATTATATTTATTGCAATTTAGAAGAATGAAGGGGTATCTTATAGAAAGAAATACAATTATGAAGGGAGTAGATAAAATAGTAGAGAGGATGTTTCCACTGGCAGGTGAAACTAGGACAAGAGGGCATAGCCTCAAAATTAGGGTGAGTGGATTTAGGATTGAATTGAAAAGGAACTTCTGAACATTTTTGAAGCTAAGATAGATAATTTTTTGAATAGTAAAGGAATTAAGGGTTATAGTGAGAGATCAGGCAAGTGGAGCTGAGGCCTCAAAAAGATCAGCCATTATCAGGAAGAACATTACATCTGCACTCAGAGAGAGACTCATCCACTGAGGCAATATGAGTAGAGCTTGAAAATAAGATGGGTGCAGTCACTCTGATAAGATTATATTATAGGGTATCCCAGCAGCCACAGAGACATTGAGGAAAAAATATGTAGACAGATTATGGAAAGATGCAATAACAACAGGGCTGTCACAGTGGGTGACTTTAACTTCCCCAGTGTTGACTGGGAGTCCCTCAGAGCAAGAGGCTTAGATGGGGCAGAATTCGTAAGGTGCATCCAAGAGGGTATCTTGAAACAGTATGTGGAGAGAGGAGGGGGCATATTGGATCTTGTACTGTCTAATGAACTTAGCCAGGTGACTGACCTTCCAGTGGGAGAGCATTTTGGAAACAGTATCACAACTCCTTAAGTTTAAGATAGCTAGGACCAAGGATAAATCAGGACCTTGTGGCAAGGTGCCAAACTGGGAGAGAGCAAATTACTTCAGTATTAGGCAGGAACTAGGCAGCGTTAATCGGGAGGAGCTGTTATCAGGCAATGTCAAATGTGGGAATTGTTTAAAGACTTGCTGAGGAGAGATCAGGACCAGAATATTCCAGAAAGGTGGAGGGACAAGGATGGCAAGGTAAGGGACTCAAGGATAATGAGAGAGGTTGTGAATTTAATCAAAAGACAAAAGGTGCACGTGTGAGGTTTAGGAAATTAAAATCGGACAGGACCTGTGAGGGATAGAAAGAAAGCAGGAAAGAACTCAAGCAGGAAATTAGGGGAGCAAGATGGAGCCATTAAATGATCTTGGCTAGTAGGGTTAATGAGAATCCCAGGGCATTCTATACAGACAATAAAAACAAGAGGACAACTAAGGAGAAGGTAGGATCACTGAAAGATAAAGGAGGGAACTTGTGCTTGGAGCAGAGGATGTGGTTGAAATCCTAAATGAGTACTTTGCATTAATATTCACTCAAACAAGGAGATGGGGGATAGTGAGATTTGTGTGGAGCATATTAATATGCTATGGCATTTTGAGATTAAGAAAGAGATGAGGGTGGCAAAGTGGCTCAGTGGTAAGCATTGCGGCCTCATAACGCCAGGGACGCAGGTTCAATTCCAGCCTCGGGCGACTGTCTGTGTGGAGTTTGTACATTCTTCTGTGTCTGTGTTGTTTCCTCCAAGTGCTCCAGTTTCCTCCCACAATTCAAAGATGTGAATTGGTCATGCTAAATTTTCCATAGTGTTCAGCGATGTATAAGTTAGGGGTAAATGTAGAGTAATGGGGAATGGGTTTGGGTGGGATATCCTTCGGAGTGTCAGTGTTGACTTGTAGGGCCGGAGGGCCTGTTTCCATGCTGTAGGAATTCTATGAATTGTTGTTGGGTCTCTTGAAAAACATTGGGATGGATAAAACCCCAGGGCCCAACAACATCTACTGCAGGTTATTGAGAGAGGTAAGAGAGGAGATTATCAAGGTCTTGACCGTGATCTTTGTATCCTCATTAGCTACTGGAAAGGTGCCTGAGGACTGGTGTGTAGCCAAAGTTGTTTCACTGTTCAAGAAAGGAAATAGGGATAATCCAGGAAACTATAAATGGGTGAGTCTCACATCAGTGGTTGGGAGACCTTTGGAGAGAATTCTTTGTGATAGGATATTCATATATTTGGAAAAGCATGACCTAATTAGGGACAGTCAATCTGGCTCTGTGCAGGGCAGGTCATGTCTTACTAATTTGATTGAATTTTCCACGAAGGTAACAAAGGTGAGCAATTAAAGTAGAGCAGTGGATGTTGTCTCCATGAATTTTAGCAAGGCTTTCGACAAGATGCCCCATGGTAGCCTCATCCAGAATATTAAGATGCATGGGGTCCATGGTGACTTGGTCATGTAGATTCAAAATTGGCTTTCCCATAGAAGAAAGAGGTCATGGTGAAAGAGTGTTTTTCTGGTTGGTTGTGCAGGGATCTGTACAGGGACCTCTGCTGTACATGATATATATAAATGACGTGAATTAAAATATGGAGGGGGGTTAATAAATTTGCAGACAATACAAAGATTTGTGGATGGTTGTCAAAGGATACAGTGGGATAAAGATCAGTTGCAGATATGGGCAGAGAAATAGCAGATGGAGTTTAATCCTGGTAAGTGTGAGGTGCCACACTTTGGGAGATCAAATGTTAAGGAAAAGTACAGAGTTGTGGCAGGGTCCTGAACAGCATTGATGCACAGAGGGATCTTGGGGTTCAAGTCCATGGCTCCCTGAAAGTGGCCACACAAGTAGATAGGCGGGTAAAGAAGGCTTGCCTTTATTGGTCAGGGAATTGAGTACAAGAGTCAGGATGTCATATTGCAGCTTTACAAGACTTTGGTTAGGGCACATTCAGAATATTGCATTAAATTCTGGTCACTACATTACAGGCAGGACATGGAGGTTTTGGAGAGGGTGCAGAAGAGGTTTATTAGGATGCTGCCTGGATTAGAGGCTATGAGCTATAAGGAGAGGCTGGAAAAACTCAGGTTGTTTTCTCTGGAGCAGCAGAGGTTGAGGGGAGACTAGATAGAAGTCTCTAAAATTATGAGATGCATGGATAGGGTTGACAGTCAGAATCTTTTTCCCAGAGTTGAAATGTCTAATACTGGGGGGCATACATTTAAGATGAGAGAGTGAAAGCTCAAAGGAGATGCGCAGGGCATGTTTTTTTTCACCCAGAGAGTGGTACGAGTCTGGAATGTTCTGCTGGAGGAGGTGATGGAGACAGATATATAAGGGGCATTTAAGAGACTTCTAGATAAGCCCATGATTATGCAAGAAATGGAGGGATTTGCACCATGGGAATCAGAAGGGGTTAGTTTTGTTTGCCAGAACATTATTCCATTTTCCATGTTCTAAGTTCTATATGTCATACAGACAGCAACCACAAGAGGTTATTGATCAGTTTGTCAGATGATGTTGGAGTCTACAAAATGTGAAGCTGGAAAAGCACAGCAGGTCAAGCAGCATCAGAGGAGCAGGAGAGTTGATGTTTTAGGTAGGACCCTTCATCAGGACACAGGAAGGGGAAGGGTGCTGAGAATTAAATAGAGAGTGGCGGGTTGGGCTGGGGGAAAGGCAAGTGGAATGGCGATATAAGGGTGAAGATAGGAGGTGATTGTCATTGGCCAGTGGGAAGGGTGGAGCGGATAGGTGAGAAGGAAGATGGACAGGTTAGGTCAGTTCAAGGGGGTGGGGTGGAGTCAGAGGGCTGGACCTAGGAAGAGGTGGGGTGTGGGGAGATTTGGAAGCTGGTGAATTCTAAATTAAGGCCATATGGTTGTAAACTCCTGAGGCAGAAGATGAGGTATTCTTCATCCAGTTTGTGTGTAGCCTTATTTTGACAGTAGAGGAGGCCCTGGATGGGCATGTCATTGGGAGAGTGGAGGGGGAGTTGAAATAACTGGCAACTGGGGGCGTGGGTTTGATTGGAGGGTACGGACCATAGATGTTCCCTGAACCAGTCCTTGAGTTTGTGTTCAGTCTCTCTGATGTAGAGGAGATTTACATTGGGAGCAACGGATGCAATAAATCAGGTTAGAGAAAATGCAGGTGAATCTCTGCCGGACTTGGAATGATCCTTTGGGGCCTTGGACAGAGCTAGGAGGAGAGATGTGGCGGTAGATGTTGCACCTCCTGTAGCCATACTGAAAGGTGCCAGGTGTGGTGGAGAGGTTGGTGAGGAATGTGGACCTGACAGGGGAGTCATGGAGGAAACAGTCCCTATGGAAAGCAGACTGGGCTGGGGAGGGATATATCTCTTTGATGGTGGGTCAGACTGCAGGTGGCAAAAATGGCAGAGGATAAAGTGTTGGATTTGGAGGTTGGTGGGGTGGTATGTGAGGACCAGGAGGACACCAACCTCATTGGGATTCGGGGTGGGGTTTGAGGGCAGAGGTGGGGGAGATGGAGGAGATATGGTTGAGGGTATCTTTGAACACAGGGGAGGGCGGATTACAGTCCTTTAAGTAGGAGGACATCTAGGATGTCCCAGAGTAGAATTGCTCATCCTGGGTGCAGATATGGCAGAGGCAGAGGAATTGGGTTTATGAGATCGCATTTTTGCAGGAGGAGGGGTGGAATAAGGTGTAACCGAGGTAGCCATGGGAGTCAGTCGGTTTGAAATAGATTTTGATGCTAATTTGGGTTGCTGAAGATGGAGATGGAGAAGTCCAGAAAAGAGAGGGAGGTGTCAGAGAAACTCCAGGTGAATTTGAAGTCGGGGTGGAAAGTGTGGGTGAAGTTGATGAACTGTGCATGCTCCTCATGGGAACATGAGACAGTGCTGATTCAGTCATCAATGAGGAAAAGGTGGAGGATGGTGCTGGTGTAGCTGCAGAAGATGGACTGTGCCACATATCCTACAAAGATGCAGGTATAGCTCAGACCCACGTGGGTACCCATAGCCACTCCTCTGGTTTGTAGGAAGTGGGAGGATTCAAAGGAAACGTTGTTTAAGGTGAGGACCGAGTGAATGAGAGTGTCGGTGGAGGGGAACTGGTTTGGGTCTGCAGGAAAAGAGGAAGTGGAGGGATTTTAGGCCCTTTTTGTGGAGGATCCAGATGAAGAGAGACTGGATGTCCATGGTGAGGATGAGGTGTTGGAGGCCTTGGAATCAAAAATCATGGAGAAGGTGGGGGGTGTGGGTGATGTCCCGAGTGTAGGCGGGGAGTTCCTGGACCAAACGGGACAAATCATCAGACGATGCTGCAGCAAAGTGCACAAATGTAACTTTTCCAAAGAAAAACCATCAGAGAGACTCATTGAGTTAGTCATCACCTCCACAGCAATTCAAAGCTGAAGGAAAGAATTTACTTTCAAGAAAAAAAGATTTCCATTTCATTTGTACATTTCCTGAGGGTGAACACATATGTTAGCAGGTAAACAACATGCACATATTTTAAAAGCAGCCAGCACTATTGTTACGGTCAGCAAACCCCAATAGAAACATTTAGCATCATTCTGCTTTCAACAACATTTGATCAAATGCATTTGTAATGAGTTGTTTTCGAAAGCATTTATTCTTCATTTGACAACTAGTGCTGATCGAATAAAATCATTGACCATGAAATGAAGTCATATAGTGTTCCAAGCGTTGTAATTGCGAATATTTAGTTTCCTTTAAATGTTCAACAGCGTACAATTGAAATCGTTGGAAACAACTGATTAAAAAAAAGTAAACTGATCCAAAAGCTTGATCAGCCGACAAATGATCAAGAGAGGTGGAAACTCAGAGATCAGAATGTTTCTAAGATTTAAGCTGTGATTGTTTAACAAGAAAAGGAAGAAAAATCTCAGATATATTTCTCGGTTCAAGTTGTAATTGTGACTGTTAAACACTGATAAATCACTAAAGTGATCATTATAGTGTCATTAGTATTAGTTACTTTGATCATTGCAATTACCCCAATTTATTATATGTGAGATAATATTGATGGCTCATCACTTCAGCTTCAACACAGCAGAGGATGGGCTGTCCTAGTTTATCAGTTGCAGCTTCAGGGAACTGTTGACTGGGAAAGCACATCAAACAGTGATATCACCAGGAAGTGTTTGATTGATTGGTTCGTGACTTTAAAAAGTGTTTTTTTTTGGATCTGCGAAACAACAGGAGTAATTAAAAGTCAGGGCCAAATAATAAGTAAGCAAAGTAAGGAAAATAAAGTTAGTATAAGGGAAGCAAGTTTATAGCGTTCTTACATGAGCATTTTGTTTTAAATGGGAGTAAGTAAGGGCTTAAGGGAAGTTTGGCAGTGCCGTTTGCACCAGTGATATGTTCCTTCTGTGCTCAGTGGCAAATCATGGAAACTTCAATTGTCCCTGGTAACCACACGTGCAGGGAATGTATCCAGCTGCAGCCACTGGCTAATTGCATTTTGGAATTGAAGCTATGAGACCATAAGGTCATAAGAAATACGAACAGAAGTAGGCCATTCAGCCTTTTGAGCCTGCTCTGCCATTTAAT